>NC_052628.1:122472318-122700871 GCF_016161935.1 Mauremys reevesii
CCATCCCGAGCTATTTTCAAGTGTAACGTGATCATAACTAGACCCATTTGAAACCCTTCACCACACAAGACAAAGCCCGTAGGATTCCTCATTAACTATTTATTTCTCCTCCCCTGGCTCCCTACAGCCACTAGCCACCTTCGAGCTTTCCCTCTTCTCTCCCAGGCTCTGCTCACTTGATTGCAGCAGCTCAGCGGATGGTCCAGCTTTGCTCTTTCACTTCCATTCTTCACTTCTTTGGGGGGCTGCATTTGCAACCGAGCAGCCTGATGGAAATCCCTGAGTCCTCTGTCTCGGCAGGCAGGCCAAGCAGCCAAGGGAGGTTAGCCTGAACTGTCAGGAGTGGAGGCTTGGCCCATAGGGTAGGGTTACCATATTGGAACTGTCAAAAAAGAGGACACTCCATGGGCGGGGGAGTGGTTTAAATGCTCCAGACAGATGCTTCGCAGGTAGGGTTGGGGGCGTGTAAGAGTCCGGTGTGGGGCTCGGCCTCTCGGGTGGGGCCGGGAGCCAGGCTGCGTCACTCCACGGCCTAAATCAGCAGTTCAGTCTCCGAAGGTCCAAGGGCTCAGACCCTCAGGCAGGGCTGAGCAGAAATAAACAGTCATCGAAGCCCAAGTCCTCAGTCAAGGTGGGGCAGCAAACAGCAGTTCTAGGCTCAGACCCTCAGGCAGGGCTGAGCACCCAGAAATCAGTAAAGCCCTAGCCCTAGTCAGGGCGGGGCAATAAGCAGTAGTTCAAGGGGCTCCGCTACTTAAGCAGGAGCTGAGCAAACAATCGTTCAGGGCTCAGATCTTTAAGCAGGAGCTGAGCAGCAAGAATAGTTCAGGGCTCAGGTCCTTCAAGCAGGCGCTGAGCAGCAACCCTCGGTGAGTCAGACTTCTGGGTCTGAGCTCTGATGTGAGGGAGACTGCCACCCGTGAGGCGGTGGCATGGGGACACAGGCCCACCCACTCCACTGTGTCCCAGACCCAGTTAGTCTGCTGCTGTGTCGGTGGGGTCCTGACCGCAACACACCGACATCGGCTCGAAATCTGCAGTAGCCAGACTGGGGTCAGCTACCCCCGGGCTACTTCCCATCTCCCCCTCCATGGGTACCTGCTCATCGCGGGTGTCCGCAGCGGGGTCCCAGACCATGGGCTCCTCGTCGTGCTGAGGGCTGACTAGGTCGGGCTGCTCCTCAGGACACGGGTCGGGGGGATGCTCGGGCAGCTCCTCGGGGTAATGGGCTCGGGGCAGGCTCGGCCAGTTCTCCTCAGGGTACCGGGCTCGGGGCAGGCTCGGCCAGTTCTCCTCTGGATACCGGGCTCGGGGCAGGCTCGGCCAGTTCTCCTCTGGATACCGGGCTCGGGGCAGGCTCGGCCAGTTCTCCTCAGGGTACCGGGCTCGGGGCAGGCTCGGCCAGTCCTCCTCAGGGTACCGGGCTCGGGGCAGGCTCGGCCAGTCCTCCTCAGGAGTGGGCTCGGGGCAGGCTCGGCCAGTCCTCCTCAGGAGTGCGGGGCTCGGGGCAGGCGCGGCCAGTCCTCCTCAGGGTACGGGGCTCGGGGCAGGCTCGGCCAGTCCTCCTCAGGGTACGGGGCTTGGGGCAGGCTCGGTCCAGCAGGAGCTCGGTCACGAGCGTCTGTCCTCTCCAGCCTCCGGGCTGCAACTGAGTGCTGGGCCAGGGCTTTTATACTTCCTGTACCGCCCCTTGACTTCCGGGGGGGCGGGGACAGGTGGCAGTGGCTCCGCCCACTGTGGCAGCTGTTCTGGCTCCTCCCTCTCGGGTGCGGCCGGGAGCCAGGCTGCCTCACTACACGGCCCCCCCCTCAAGGCTGGCTCCCGTGCAGCGGGGTCAGCCCCTTCCATACCCCCCAGCCGGGAGAGGAAGTCCGCGTTAGCATGGTCCTTCCGGCCCGATGACGCACAGTGAAGGCATAGGGCTGCAGGGCCAAGTACCACCGCTGCAGCCGCATGTTATGGTCCTTCATGCGAGCCAACCATTGGAGGCGGAATGGTCGGTGACCAAGGTGAAGGGCTCCCAGGATGTAATACCTCAGGGCTTCACAGGCCCACTTCACAGAGAGGGCTTCCTTTTCGACCACCGCGTAGTTTTTCTCTCGGGGGAACAGCTTCCGGCTGATGTAAAGAACCGGATGCTCTTCCCCTCTACTTCTTGGGAAAGGGCGGCCCGAGTCCCACTTCCGGCGTCTGTCTGTAAAACAAATGTCGGTGGAAATCAGGACTATACAAGTCCGGCTTGCTGCAGAGACTCGTTTTGAGTGTCTGAAAGGCCTCGTCGCACTCATGGTCCATTTCACCTGCGCGGGCTATCCTTTGTCAGGAGCCCGGTAAGGGGCGGCAATTGCCGCGAATTGAGAATAAATCGTCTGTAATACCCTGCCAGCCCCAGAAACTGGCACACCTGGCGCTTCGTGGCTGGCGGGGGCAGGTTGCGATGGCCTGGACCTTGCCGACAAGAGGTTTTACCTGTCCATGCCCGATAGTATACCCCAGGTGCGTGGTCTCTTCTCAGCCGATCGACATTTCTTAGGGTTGGCTGTTAACCCGGCCTTCCGCAGGGACCTCAGGGCGGCTGCGACCCTTTCTAGGTGGTTCTCCCACGAGGACTGTAAATGACCACGTCATCTAGATAGGCGGCCTCGTAGTCCTGATGTGGCTGGAGGAGGCGGTCCATTAGGCGTTGAAAGGTGGCGGGCCCCATGGAGGCGAAGGGCATCCGGGTAAACTGGTATAGGCCAGTGGGTGTGGCGAGCAGTCTTCTCCCTGGAGGCTGGTTCCAGGGGGATCTGCCAGTACCCTTTGCTTAGATCAAGGGTGGTGATATAGCGGGCCTCCCCTAAGCGGGCCAACAGCTCATCTATCCGAGGCATGGGATAGGCATCGAACTTGGAGATAGCATTAACGCACCTAAAGTCGATACAGAATCTCTGTGAGCCGTCGGGCTTGGTACCAGCACTACAGGGCTGCGCCACTCATGTTGCGATGGTTCAATCACCCCTAGATCCAGCATAGCTCGTACCACCTCCTCAACGACCTGCCTCCTGTGATACGGCAAGGGCCTGGTCGCGCCCCGGATCACCACCCCAGGCTCCGTCTGGATCCTATGGTATACCAGGGTGGTGTATCCCGGTTGGCCCGTAAAGGTGTGGGAAAAGGCTTGCAAGAGGCACCGGGTCTGCTTGAGTTGGTCGTCTGTTAGGGTCTCCCCGAGCTGCGGTTCCCCGGGGTCCTCTGTATGGGCTACCTGGGGTCCTAGCTCAGGTTCTGGCGGGTAGGGGTTGATCGGGAGACCTTCATGTTCCTGCCAGGGCTTGAGGAGGTTGACATGGTACCGTTGGGTCTTCTTTTTCGGTCCGGCTGATTGATTTCATAATTAACCGGGCCCACCTTCGAACCACCTCATATGGCCCTTGCCACGGGCCAGGATCTTGATTCACTGGAGGGAAGGAGGAGTAATACCGGTCTCCGGGATGAAAGTCCCGAGTCTGGGCGTCCCAGTTATAAGTCTGGGCCTGCGTGTCTTGGGTGGCTTTCAAGTTCTCCTGCGCCAGGGCCCCCGCCTGCTTAAGGCGCTCCTGAAGCTGGAGTACGTACTTTAAGAGGCCCTGGGACGGCGATGGGGCTTGCTCCCAGGTTTCCCTCATAAGATCCAGCAGGCCCGAGGTCGCCGACCGTACAGCAACTCAAAGGGTGAGAACTTGGTTGAAGACTGGGGACTTCCGCACCGCCAGGAGCAGGGGTGGAAGGAGCTGGTCCCATCGGCGAAGGTCCTCCTGGGGAACCTACGCAACAGCTCTTTCAGCGTCGATTGAATCTTTCAACCAGCCCATCTGTCTGGGGATGGTAAGCGGACGTCGAGTTGCTTTATCCCCAGAGTTCGCACACCTGCTGGAGCAGCCGTGGCGTAAAGTTGGTCCCCTGATCCATGAGGATCTCCCGGGGCAGGCCGACCGGGCGAAGACCTTCACCAGCTCAGCTGCGATGGTGCGGGCGTGATGGTCGGAGAGGATTGCCGGGAACCTGGTAGCATAGTCCATTATCACCAAAATGTATTGGAACACTGCGCTGCTCTTAGGAGAGGCCCCACCAGGTCCATGGCCACCCGCTCAAGGGGTCTCAATCAGAGCATCGGGACCAGCGGTGCCTTGGGAGTTCGTGCTGGGGCAGCCAACTGGCATTCGGACAAGAGTTGCAATAATTCTTTACCTCCTGGTGTACCCCTGGCCAGAAGAAGCACCCCAGGATCCGAGCCAGGGTCTTCTCGTGACCGAGGTGCCCGGCGCGGGGATGTCGTGGGCCAGTTTCATGACCGCCGGCGGTGACACGAGGCACGAGGAGTTGTGTCCTGGTATCCCCGTGCGGGGTCCCTCTCGGCAGCGATACAGGTGCTCCTGCCGCCAATTCAAAGTGCGGCCACTGCGCCGCTCGATGGGGGTCGAGGACCGTCCCATCCAGGAGGCCAGCTGGTCGTATGTCGGCGTGAGTGTACGGTCGGCCCGTTGATCCCGGCAAAAGTCCATGGGCGCCGAGGGATCCTCCCCCACTCCGGGGGGAGGATCTTCACGTCCTTCCATCGGGTTGGTGTGGTCGGGGGCTTCCACCTCGTCTTCCTCAGTCTCTGGGGCCTCCTTCCAAGGCTGGCGTGACCTGCGGGCTGCCCTCGGCGTGGCGGCGTGGTGCGGCGGGAACTCGGGCCAGTCGACCCAGGATCACCGGGTCGCCAGCCGTGGGCGAGTCCCACTGTCATCAGCCGGGTGACCCCATCAATAGTCAGTTGGGCCCTGGTACTTGGGTAGGGCCGTATATCCCGTGGATACACTGCAGCTGACTGTTCCCCAGGCGGTTGTAAGCCTGCGGGCCCATGGTTTGGCAGACCAGTGTCTGGCGCAGCCTGAATCGAGGAGGGCCACCGTCGGGCGCCCCTCAGCGACCACGGGCACGGTGATCTTGGCCGCTTGCCAGCGCCGGGCACGGCCTTCCCTGAGTAAACCTGGCCAAAGGTACACTCCAGTCCTCGGCAGTCCCACTGTAAATGGCCAGACTCTCCACAGGAGAAACAGGGCCCCAGGTCTGCTCGTCCCGTCCGTGACCGGGTCGGGGTTACCTCCAGGCAGGTTCGGTAGTCCCCTCTCGCCACGGGAACCGGGGTCGGCGGCTCTCCCGGAGGGCGTGGCGGTGCAGGTCGGGCCTCCGCTCCACGGGAGGAAACATGCGTCTGTGAGGTGGGCGCCCCCTTCTTTTCTGGGTTGGGGCGCTCCGTCCGGGCGGGGCTGTCCGGCCAGCCGAGCCCAGCGGGGTTTCAGCCGCAAGGTAGTCCTCCATTAACGTAACGGCCGCGGCCACTGTCGCCGGCCTATGGCGGAGGACCCAGGCTCGTCCTCGCGGCGGGAGTACATGGGCGAACTGCTCCAATGCTACCACTCGAAGCTCCTGGGCCACTATCCGGTCGGGCCCCTGGAGGATCGCCAGGCTTCTAAACCGCTGTCGGTAGGTCTCTGGACTCACATCCAGGGCGTCTAGGATAGCGGCTTTCACCTGGCTGTAGTCCTGGACTGCCTCCACAGACAAGCCTCGATAGACCGTCTGAGCAGTCCCCGTTAAGTATGGGGCCAGGATGGTGGCCCATTGGTCCTGGGCCCAGCCGCGGCAGCGGCCACCGCTTCAATGTGGCGAGAAGGCTTGGGGTCGTCGCGGGCCCCATCTTCGTCAGCGGGTGGGGGCTGGCCGCGGGGCCCCTGCAGCATCTCCTGGATGGGGTTCCCCCAGTCGAGTCAGCACCGCTGCGAGCTGCTGGACACATTGCCGCTGGAAGTCCTGGTGCTGGGTAACCAGGTCTTGAATGAGCTGCCGTTGTTGCGAACCTCGCTGCTCGACGAGCTGCTGCTGCTGGTGCGACCGGGCCGCCTGTTGTCGCTCCTGGCTCTCCGTCATGAGGGCAGGAGCTGGGACAGATCCATCTCTCTGGCGGGAGGCCTCTCTCCCGCGGCCCCCTTTTCACCGGCGTCAAGAGCTCGCGCCCACATCCTGGGCGAGAGGTCCTCAGAGAAGGCACCACGTGTAAGAGTCGGTGTGGGGCTCGGCCCTCTCGGGTGTGGCCGGGAGCCAGGCGCGTCACTACACGGCCTAAATCAGCAGTTCAGTCTCCGAAGGTCAAGGGCTCAGACCCTCAGGCAGGGCTGAGCAGAAATAAACAGTCAACGAAGCCCAAGCCCTCAGTCAGGGTCGGGCAGCAAACAGCAGTTCTAGGCTCAGACCCTCAGGCAGGGCTGAGCACCCAGAGTCAGTAAAGCCCTAGCCCTAGTCAGGGCGGGGCAATAAGCAGTAGTTCAAGGGGCTCAGGTCCTTAAGCAGGAGCTGAGCAAACAACAATAGTTCAATGCTCAGCTCCTTAAGCAGGAGCTGAGCAAACAACAATAGTTCAGGGCTCAGGTCCTTAAGCAGGAGCTGAGCAAACAACAATAGATCAGTGCTCAGGTCCTTAACGGACGAGCTGATCAACAAGAATTGTTCAGGGCTCAGGTCCTTAAGCAGGAGCTGAGCAGCAACAACAATAGTTCAGGGCTCAGGTCCTTAAGCAGGAGCTGAGCAGCAACAACAATAGTTCAGGGCTCAGGTCCTTAAGCAGGAGCTGAGCAGCAATAATAGTTCAGGGCTCAGGTCCTTAAAGCAGGAGCTGAGCAGCAACAACAATAGTTCAGGGCTCAGGTCCTTAAGCAGGAGCTGAGCAGCAATAATAGTTCAGGGCTCAGGTCCTTAAGCAGGAGCTGAGCAGCAATAATAGTTCAGGGCTCAGGTCCTTAAAGCAGGAGCTGAGCAGCAACAACAATAGTTCAGGGCTCAGGTCCTTAAAGCAGGAGCTGAGCAGCAACAACAATAGTTCAGGGCTCAGGTCCTTAAAGCAGGAGCTGAGCAGCAACAACAATAGTTCAGGGCTCAGGTCCTTAAAGCAGGAGCTGAGCAGCAATAATAGTTCAGGGCTCAGGTCCTCGAAGCAGGAGCTGAGCAGCAACAATAGGTCAGTCCAGACTTCTGGGTCTGAGCTCTGATGTGAGGAGACTGCCACCGTGAGGCGGTGGCAGGGGACCTGAGCCCACCCACTCCACTGTGTCCCAGCCCGGGGCCCTAACAGCAGCAGTTAGTCTGCTGCTGTGTCGGTGGGGTCCTGACCGCAACACACCGACATCGGCTCGAAATCTGCAGTAGCCAGACTGGGGTCAGCTACCCCCGGGCTACTTCCCATCTCCCCCTCCATGGGTACCTGCTCATCGCGGGTGTCCGCAGCGGGGTCCCATACCATGGGCTCCTCGTCGTGCTGAGGGCTGGCTAGGTCAGGCTGCTCCTCAGGACACGGGTCGGGGGGACGCTCGGGCAGCTCCTCGGGGTAACGGGCTCGGGGCAGGCTCGGCCAGTTCTCCTCAGGGTACCGGGCTCGGGGAAGGCTCGGCCAGTCCTCCTCAGGGTACCGGGCTCGGGGAAGGCTCGGCCAGTCCTCCTCAGGGTACCGGGCTTGGGGCAGGCTCGGTCCAGCAAGAGCTCGGTCAGGAGCGTCTGTCCTCTCCGGCCGCTGGGCTGCAACTGAGCGCTGGGCCGGGGCTTTTATACTTCCTGTCCCGCCCCTTGACTTCCGGGGGCGGGGACAGGCGGCAGTGGCTCCGCCCACTGTGGCAGCTGTTCTGGCTCCTCCCTCTCGGGTGCGGCCGGGAGCCAGGCCGCCTCACTACAGGGCCGTACTGTTGCAAGAGGTGGGAGGAGAAGAACACCCCATTTTGGACCTGAGCCACAAGCTGTTCCCCAGAGAGACCCGGTATTCCACCACAGGCGGGAGGCCCTGGGAGTGAAATGGGCATTCGTGGCGCTGAGGTACTGTGATGTTCGTCCATCGTTGTCGATGAAGACCTCAACAACTCATTCGTTCGATGACCGGACTCTGTGAGTCGGAGATGACTGATCAGTCCGATTCGGGCGTGGGCGTCCTGCCACCACGTTGGACAGACATGCGATGGCACTGTCGATGATGTGCGGGCAGCTCTGGACTCGCGCAGCTCACGCTTTCTTTCAGACTCAGCAGTGCGCCTCGCCTCAGAGGTATTACTGCCTGTGTGAATGAGGCTGCGCCATGCTGGGCCGGTTCAGTGCGAGGGTTTCCCATGTGGCGGTGTTGATCTCCAGGGAGTTCAGAGAGGTCTTCAGCGTGTCCTTGAACCGCTTCTTTTGTCCTCCATGGGGCGCTTTCCCTGGTGAGTTCTCCGTGAAGAGCTGTTTAGAAATGCGCTCCTCTGACATTCTCACGACATGTCCGGCCCATCTGGTCTGGGCTCTCATCAGCAGTGTGTGAACTGGCGGCAGACTGGCTCTGGTAAGGACTTCAGTATCGGGCACTTTGTCCTGCCATCTGATTTTTAGAAGCTTTCGCAGACAGGAAATGTGGAAATGATTGAGCCTTCGTGCATGACTCTGATAGACAGTCCACGGCTCGCAGGCCTACAGCAGAGTTGGAAGCACCACTGCTCGGTAGACCATCAGCCGTTGGTAGGCTGATCCTCGGCGTTCCCAGGCGTTGGGCGCAATCGGCCAAATGCAGAGCTGTCTTTAGCAATTCTGCCGTTTACTTCATCATCGACTGACACTGCTTGGGAAAGGGTACTGCCCAGGTATGTGAAGTGCTCCACTGCCTGGAGTCTCTGTCCATTTACAGTGATGGACGGTTCTGAGTACGGGCGTGGGGAGCTGGCTGGTGCATGACCTCAGTCTTCTTGATGCTAACGGTGAGACCGAAGTTGTTACATGCAGATGAAAACTTGTCCATATTGGCTTTCATTTGTGGCTCTGTACTAGCATTCAGAGCACAATCATCGGCAAAGACAAAGTCTCGAAGTACAGTTTCCTTCACCTTGGTAATGGCACGCAGTCGCCTCGGATTGAATAGTTTCCTGTCAGTTCTGTATTTCAGGCCTACTCCTTCAGTGCAGTATTGAAAGGCATCAGTCAGAGTGGCAGAGAATATCATGCTGAACAAAGTGGGTGTTAAAACACACCCTTGCTTGATGCCGTTGGTGACTGGGAAGGCCTCAGATGTTTCACTGTCATCCAGGACACGAGCCATCATACCGTGATGAAATTGACGTACCATTGGTATGAATCTGTCTGGACAGCTGAATTTCGACATGATCCTCCACAGGCCCTGGCGACTGACAGAGTCGAACGCTTTCGTGAGGTCCACAAAAGTTGTGTAGAGCTCACAATTCTGTTCTTGACATTTCTCCTGTAGCTGACATGCAGCGAAGATCATGTCAATAATCCCACGTCCCTTGCGGAAGCCGCACTGTGATTCTGGCAGTAAGCCCTGCTGCAGGTGAGTGATCAATCGGTTCAACAGAACCCGTGCAAGAATTTTCCACGCTGTAGAGAGCAGCGAGATTCCATGGTGATTGTTGCATACCTGGCGATTGCCCTTCCTCTTATAGAGGTGCACCATGGACACATCTCTAAATTCCTGTGGAATGGATCCCTGCTTCCAGAAGGACTGAAACAGCTCAGTGACTTTCCGTAGCAGCACGGGTCCACTGACTTTGTACACCTCTGCTGGTATGGCATCTGACCCTGGGGCTTTGCCACTTGACAGCTGGTTGATGGCTTCCTTCACTTCATCCTCTTTTGGTGAAGCATCCATGGAGTCATGGACTGCAACCTGGGGCATCTTGTCAATGGCCTCATCATTGATGACTGAGGGGCAGTTGAGAACTGCTTCAAAATGTTCAGCCCATCTCTGGAGAATCTGCGTCTTCTCTGTAAGGAGCACAGTGCCATCAGAGTTCAGGAGGGGAAAGCTCCCAGAAGACTGTGGACCATAGACTCTCCCTCACTTTAATCCAATTCACGCGCAAGTCTCGACATCATAACATATCAAGTCCTGTGGTGATGGGCAAGCGTCGAAGCAGCAGGTGTGGATACACTGGGAGCTGTTGCCGCGGACCTGCACACAGGCGGCTCAGGTATAATGGTCGTTCCTCACTGACCGAAGCAGCAGTGGGCGCGGCATCTTCTTGGCGACTGAGCAGCCCTATTCAGGACTGCACTGCTCACTTGGCTAGAAAAGGTGCCTAAACATTGCCTGCTTCACCTTACCTGGCCAGCATACGCGGCTGGTGGGGATCCCATCAAAGAGGTTGAACAAAAACAAAACTTAGAGTGACACCGATCCCCATTGGCACATGGGCTGTGCGCGCGCGCTACTGGACAACATCACGGCAGACAGACCGGAGAGAAGAACAGCACTTGTCGCCAGAGAGCTGCATGCGCTACAACATTGACATTGCAGCCCTTAGCGAAACTCGCCTTGCTAATGAAGGACAGCTGTCCGAGTCAGGCAGAGGCTATACATTCTTCTGGAGTGGCGCAGCAGTGATGGCGTCGCGAATCTGGAGTTAACCGCCATCAAGAATCATCTTGTTGAAACTTGCCAGTTCCCCAAGGGTGTGAATGACCGACTCATGACAATGCAGCTTCCGCTTCAAAAAGGAAAACAAGCTACTTTGATCAGCACATACACTCCCATAATGACCAACCCAGAGAATGTGAAGGATAAATTCTACGAAGAACTAGGTGCTCTGTTATCATCAGTGCACGCAGAGACAAGCTGATCCTGCTTGGCGATTTTAACGCAAGAAGTCGGATGCGATGCGCAGCCTGGGAAGAGTCATCGGGAAACATGGGTGGGAAAGTGTAACAGCAATGGCCTGTTACTGCTGAAAACTTGTGCAGCACATGACCTTCTGATCACCAATGTCGGTCTTCGCCTCCGTACCGCAACAAGACTTGGTGGATGCATCCCTGTTCCAAGCACTGGCATCTGATCGACTATGTCGTCATCAGGAGAAGGACAGACAAGATGTCAGGGTTATAAAAGCTATGTGCGGCGGTGACTGTTGGACGGATCACAGGTTCATAGTATCCAAAATGAAGCTCCGTATCATGCCGAAGAGACGACCACAAGGCTGTAAGGCTCTCAAAAGGATCAACGTGTCGAAGCTGAAGAATAGCCGCATCGCTGAAAATCTAGCGGAAGACCTAGAGAATGAGCTTGCTGATCTTCGGATTGAGGATGGCGCTGAGAAAGACTGGGAGCCATTCCGCAACACTGTCCATACAGCTGCATCGAAGGTATTGGGGCCCTCCACACGCAGGCGGCAAGGCTGGTTTGGTGAAAATGATGCAGAAATCCAGGTCCTCCTTGCTGAGAAGCATCGCCTGCATCGTGCACATCAGAGCGACCCATCCTCAGCGGCAAAGAAGACAGCCTTTATCATGCTCGCAGAACAGTACAGCACCGACTGCCCAAAATGCGGGACTTGTGGCTGGCGCCAAAGCAGATGAAATACAGGCATATGCGGACAGGAATGACTATAAGCAGTTCTCTGAAGCCCTCCTTCTCCTTGGTAATAGAACACGCACCCCTCAGGTGGATTAACAGCATGAAGGACTCAAACACACGGATCATGTGGTGGTACATGTCCCTCCAACCCTATTCCTTCCGAGTGTTACACCGGCCGGGAAGGCTCATGCGGATGCAGATTTCTTTTCCCAAGTTGTGGGGCGGTAGGGGTAGGGGAAGGGAGGAGGCGACTAAGGGTCAGCCGGCCCAGGCGACTGTCTTAAGGGGAGGGTGTGTGGCGGGGCAGAGTGGACCCACACTGGTATAGCAGGGGTTAACCCTTCCTCCCTGGCAGAGAAGCCCCGTCCCAGAAGTTCTGCTGGGCATGCTCCAACTGGAGCTCAGATATAAAAGCCTGCACATCAGCTCAGTCTGGGCTGACCGCCGGAGGAAGGGCGCACGCTGTTAGCTCCTGCAGAGAGGGCCTGCGAGCCAGGATCCGGGCGTCAGCCCTGCCGAGCACCACCGGAGACCCTGACGGAGGGCGACCCAGGGGCGGAACAGACCGGAGGACCCCTCGCTGCAGAAGCACTGCCATTCCCAGGAAAGTAGAGATAAGCGGTGTTAAAGCTGTATTAGCACTCGGCGTGTTGCGGGCAGATCCCTGCTGAGCGGCGGCAAGTAGAGCTTGCAGCTATCAGGGCCCTGGCAGGGCTCAGAGGAGAAGGTGGGCCCGAGTCCAACCGTGAAGGATTATGTGGACTCTGGCCGCACTACCCGCCTGAAAGGGGATTATATCAGGCCCGCACAACTCGTAAGCGGCGAGGCCACATTCCTCCAAAGAAAACAGCCGAGGGCGAAACCTCACGGCCCGCAGAAACACCCTGCCCCAGGGCCGCCCAGCCCTGCGAAACAAACCCTCCTTCCCCAGCGCGCCCCACCAAAACTGCTGTGGGCCAAAAGGAAGGTTGGGGTGGGAAGTGATACTTTATTTTAAATCAACCGGGGGCTCCCAGCTGAAGAGGTGGCTGGGAGCCCTCAGGGTCAAATTAAAGGGCCCAGGGCTCCGGCGGCTGGGGGAACCCGGCAGGGTCGGCTCTAGGTGTTTTGCTGCCCCAAGCAATAAAAAAAAACTTGGCTGCCCCCATCCCAGCCTGGGCTCCCCCCTGTACCCTCCTGCTGCCCCAATCCTGGGCTCTCCCCCCTCTGACCCACACTCCCTGCCGCCCCAGTGCTGGGCTTCCCCCTTTCCTCCCCACCAGTGCCCGCCCGCCACCCCGCAGCTGCCCCAGCCTGGGCTCCCCACCAGTGCCTCCCCACACACCTCCTGCCTCCCCAGCCCTGTGTCACTAGTAACGCTCCCAGGGCATGGCACTCATCAGGAATATTGGATGTGACCACAACCCATACAGGAGTGGTTCCCATCTGGTTACAGAGCTGCAATAAAGTGGAACAATTTTCAGCTTGTGTGATTGGAGGATATCTGGATGCATATTATAAGACTGTCCTCCATAAATGAGGAAAAGTTGAGGTGCCTTTATTATTCTTTTGTTCCACTCTTTCTTTCTATGGGGAATTTGCCTATGCAATATCACTGTCTTCCTTAAACAAACAAAAAGGCAATGGCTGCTGAAAATAGCAATTCCAGTCCTAATAAGCATTTCTTGCTCAATTTTATCCTGCTTTTTCTACAGCAAGTTACAGTGGATCAGTATATTTGATTTGGGAGAAATGAAGTAACAGCTGCCCAAACTGAGCTTGAGCACTCCTGAATCCTGAGGTGTTCAAATCTGAAGGCAGGCGCTGGGGGAGGGCTGTGGGCTCCACGGGAGTAGGGCAGCAATGTGTCTGGAGCTGCATGGAGCCAGACACGCTGGTCTGAGTGGCACAGTAAGTGGGCTGGAGGTTGGAGAAGGGGTAGGGAGTTCCAGGGGGCAGTCAAGGGACAGGGAGCTGTGGGGGCTGGATGGGGCAGAGGTTCAGGGGGGCAGTCAGGGGACAGGCAGCAGTAGGATAGGCATGGGAGTCCCAGGGGTTTATCAGGGGATAGGTAGGGGGTGGGGTCCTGGGGGAAAGTTGGGGGGGGTCTCAGGAGGGGGCAGTGGGGCACAAGGAGAAGGGAGGCTTAGATAGGGGCTGGGGTCCCAAGGGGCAGTTGGAGCAGGGGTCTTGGGAGAGGGAGCAATCGGGGGACAAGGAGCAGCGGCATTTAGATAGGGGGTGGGGTCCGGGGGGTGCAGTTAGGGGCAGGAGTCCCAGGAGAGGAGTATCAGGGGACAAGGACCAGCGGTGTTAGATAGGGGGTGGGGGTTCTGGGGGCAGTCGGGAGGTGCAAACAGCAGTCGCATGCCGGGATTCAAACCGCTCTGGGCTGGAGCCCTGAGCCCTTAAAATCCCAGCCGCAGCCGGGAATCTGTGGGCAGCCCAGAGCCCTCTGACTCCCAACTCTGGCTGAGATTTAAAGGGCTCTGCGCTCCCTGCGGCTGCGGGCAGCCCAGAGCCCTCTGACTCCCAGCCACGGCTGGGATTTAAAGGGCTCTGGGCTCCCCGCGGCTGCCAGCAGCCCAGAGCCCTCTGACTCCCGGCCGCGGCTGGGATTTAAAGGGCTCTGGGCTCCCCGCCGCTGCGGGCAGCCCAGAGCCCTCTGACTCACGGCCGCGGCTGGGATTTAAAGGGCTCTGGCCTCCCCGCGGCTGCCAGCAGCCCAGAGTCCTCTGAGTCACGGCCGCGGCTGGGATTTAAAGGGCTCTGGCCTCCGCGCGGCTGCCAGCAGCCCAGAGCCCTCTGACTCACGGCCGCAGCTGGGATTTAAAGGGCTCTGGCCTCCGCGCGGCTGCCAGCAGCCCAGAGCCCTCTGACTCACGGCCGCAGCTGGGATTTAAAGGGCTCTGGCCTCCCAGAGCCCTCTGACTCCCGGCCGCGGCTGGGATTTAAAGGTCTCTGGGCTCCCCGCCACTGCCAGCAGCCTAGAGCCTTTTGATTCATGGCCACGGCTGGGATTTAAAGGGCTCTGGGCTCCCCGCGGCTGCCAGCAGCCCAGAGCCCTCTGACTCCCAGCCACGGCTGGGATTTAAAGGGCTCTGGGCTCCCGCGGCTGCCAGCAGCCCAGAGCCCTCTGACTCCCGGCGCGGCTGGGATTTAAAGGGCTCTGGGCTCCCGCGGCTGCCAGCAGCCCAGAGCCCTCTGACTCCCGGCGCGGCTGGGATTTAAAGGGCTCTGGGCTCCCGCGCTGCCGGCCGCCCAGAGCCCTCTGACTCCCAGCCGCGGCTGAGATTCAAAGGGCTCCCCGCGGTTGCCGGCAGCCCAGAGCTCTCTGCTTCCTGGCGCGGCCGGGATTCAAAGGGCTCTGGGCTGCCCATGAGCTCCGTGTGCGGGGATTTAGAATCCTCGCGGGCGCACAGTGAGGCTCAGCGGGCCGTATGTTGTGCAGGCCTGGATTATATGAGCGTTGGCCGCTAGGCTGTTCTACCCTGCTGCAAGAGGATTATATGGACTTTGTCCGCTAGGCCGTGCTACCCCACCCTTATAGATGCAGCAGTCGCGCTACTGCAAATACTGGGGAGGAAGGCGTAAGACCGGTGACAGTAACAGGCGGCCCGTAGAGGCAAACACTGAGACTAGAGAGGCGAGGCCCCAGCACCGTTCGGCACCTGCCACAAAGGGCGCTGCGGTGCCAGGTCCACTACAGACTCCTAGACTTTAAGGTCAGAGGGACCATTTATGATCATCTAGTCTGACCTCCTGCACAATACAGGCCACAGAAGCTCACCCACCCACTCTTGTAATAAACCCCTGACCTATGTCTGAACTACTCAAGTCCTCAAATAATGGTTTCAAGACTTTAAGGTGCAGAGACTCCTCCAGCAAGTGAACCAGGCCCTGTACTGCAGAGGAAGGTGAAAAGCCCAGCTATGGTGATCAGCTAAACCCTGAGCATGTGGGCAAGACTCACCTCGACCCAAGAAGAGCAGGCCTGGGCAGAGCAGGTCTGTACCAGGGAAAGGAGAGTGCTTTCCCCTGGGCGGCACAGCCTGGGGCTTAGCCAAATTGATTACAGAATGAGTCCTACCTCCGAGGGACCATGTATTGGCCCCGAAAGAACCAGACTGCAGCGGCGATAAAGCCTAGCTGGGCTATGCACTGGAATGAGAACTAGGTAGGAAGTTGAAAGCAGCAAGGAAAGCCTAGAAGGGAACTTGAGAAGAGAGGTAGGATGTGCCCAGGGAAACCTGCAGCAAAGAGAAAAGAGCAGACCTAGCTGTTGAGCACAGAGCCCTGGGCTGCTACCAGGTTCAGGATGGGACCGGGTTCCTCTACTGACCCCAAAGAAGGGGGGCATAAATGCACCCAGAGAGGTTACCAAGCCCAGCAAGGGGGCTGCAGGCTGAGCCAGAGCCCCAGTGAGAGGAGAAGAACTTTTTTCTCTGGGAAGACCTTTTTGGACTTTTACTGTGTGACAAACTGAGCCCCAGAAGCGGTGACTAAAAGTAGTGAGCCGGCCAGAGGGCCGAATTACCAGGCAGAGAGACTGCCATGGTGCTGGAGTGACCGTCAATGAAGGACCAGAGGGCACCTAACAATGAGTAGATTCATTGATTATTGGCATCGTCAGCAGAAATGAATTCCTCTCGTCATCTGCGATGGCTCATGGAAGTCTTGGATACTGAAGGAAGGTCCGTCCCCTCAAGTGTGATTCCCATTTGAGTTCAAGGGACTGGTTAAGCAGGCAAAGCAGGGCTCGGGGTTTCTCCAGCAGCTCCTAGAAACTCCCCAGAAGCAGAAGGAAGTGCAGGCAGAGCTGCAGATGCAGCTGGTAATCTTGAGGGAGCAGCAGCAAGACCTGTCAGAGATCCTGCAAAGGGAAATGAACCTGCTACGCCCATGGACAAACAGAGCAGCCTCGGATCTAGTGGCCAGTGAACTCTGGTACAAAGCTGCTTCCATTATGGAAACAGCCTGGTACTGGCAGTGGGTGGGAGACCAGGGAGATGGGAGGGGTTACTGAGGCTGGGGTGGGGAAGAAGCTGTGGGGCTGGGAGGAAGGACATGGCCCAGCTTGTGGGAAGGATCCTGCCGGCTGTGTCTGGCGCACTGTGCAGCCTCTTCTGTGGGAAGTTCTCATGGGTTAGTGTGGCCTGAATCTCTCCTGCTCCTTTGTTCTCTTTGGGCTTCACAGGAGATGTCTGGTGAACTGCCTGTGGACTCTGTGCCCCTTTCCGCTCCGAAATTATTCGCTACCTTCAAAGAAACAGGGCACAGCACAGCCTGGTAGGTAGGCTGGAGACTCACACTTCACTCACACACACAACACTGAGGGGCTTTGGGAAGCACAGTAACAAAGAAGAGATTTAAGTGATACTAAGCAAGAGAAAGAGACAAATTTCAAACAGACAAACAAAACCAAACACACTTTGTAGTGACTCAAACTGAATCATAAGAGTCACAATTGTGGCCTTAGCAGTTTCAGACTAACATCTCCGCTTTCCTAACAGACCTTATTTGATGTCCTATGCAGTACAAAAATTCTCTGTCGAATCTGCTGATTTGATTGCTTAGCCTTTCGGTTTCAGACCCTCTGTTCTCTTTCTGGGGTGCCTGGACCTGACTGCAACATCTCTCTTCCAGTCTCTGGCCCAGCCTCTTCCACAGACGTATGCTGCAGCCAGCCCAGCTCAGAGAGCAGTGGGAGACACATGATCTCATCCTGTCAACCCAAGCAACATGGGTCGCATTGAGGCTTAGATGGAAGATCCCAGGTATCTCGTGGAGGTAAAACCATTCACTCTTCTGGGCACTTTGGGCTTCCTGTTCCATAGCCTAGTTGTCATCATGACTTTGTTTTTATTCTCAGAGGACGTGTCTGGGTTCCTGGAGACTGTTTCCTGCTGGAGGTTTGAGCGGGGAGAGATCACTCAGAAGATCACTCGGGTCTGCAGGGTTCATGGGAGCAGCCACACTCCAGCAGGCCATCTGGAAGCCTACTAAAAACTGCTTACCTACGACTTACAAAGTCAGACCCAGTTTGAGGCTCCATCCCTGAGGCCTATTGGCAGAGTCCCAGAGCAGCTAATCGGCCCCGGGACCTCCTTAAACCAACAGCAGGAACAAGAAGCTGTCTGCTCACGGGGCTCCCCTGTCTTCTGGACCATGTGACTCGCTGTGGCTCATCAGTTTGAGGTCTGAACACAATTTGATCTTTTGCTTCTGCTCTTCCAGTATCCTGACCCAGCTGACTCTCGACTCCTGTCTTCTGAGTGTAGACTCTGCCTCTGAGCACTAGATCTGGCTGCTCATGACCCGGCCATGACACTGACTTTTCTACAATTCCTCCAATGCCCTTTTCTGCTCCAGCTCTGCTCTCCCAGCAAGACACACCAATCCCCTGGCTCCCAAAGTCCTAGTTGCTGCTATTCAAGGGCTCAGGGGTAGTGCTTGTATTGCCCCATCCCGCACCACAGCTGCTTTTCCTATGAGAATCTCCCTAGCGCAGAGGAGAAATCCGCTCTTCTCTTAGAATCAGTCCTGGCAGCAATTCAGGAAGTCATAGAAGGGACGGTCTGCTAAGCTCCCTCTGCAATGCCACTGTCAGAGACCATTACTGGTGGGTGCCAAGTGAGTGCGCAGGCAGCTGCTTGAGAGACTCCTAGGGGCAGGGTAGTCGTGTTTCACGGTGACCTCTGAAAGCCATGCAAAGAGTGCAGCATTGAAGAGACTCTCCTGCGGTAACAAAGGGTTTCTGTTCTCCTACATAGTCAGCCAGTGAGGCCAGTTTGCAGCATGTGGAAGAGCTGTTTGGTGCCTTGTTGGAGGATTCACCATATAGCTGGCATCAGCTTCAGATCCTGGAGTCCCTATGATATGGTTACCATGCATCCGGATTTTCCAAGACATGTCCAGCTTTTTGGTTTTTAAATAGCCGTCGGGGAGGAATTTGTAAAAATCTAAAGGTCCGTGATTTCCCTCCCAATGCCCGGGCCACCCAGAGGGGGAGCAAGTGGGGCAATTTGCCCCAGGCCCTGGGCCCCGCAGGGGCCCTCACGAGAGTTTTTGGGGGCCTCTGGAGAAGGGTCTGTCACTCGCGCCGGGGGCCCCAGAAAACTCTCGCGGGGCCCGGGCCCCCGGAGCTTCTTCTGCTCTGGCTCTTCAGCGGCAATTCAGCGGTGGGGGGGTCCTTCCGCTCCGGGTCCCGCCGCCAAAGACCCCGGGACCCCTGAATCCTCTGGGTGGCCCCACCCAATGCAGAGTGTGACTCAGCTGAAACGGCGGCCAGGCCCGATTGAGCCACTCACATCCGGGCCTCCAGTAGTCAGAGCCCCTCCCCTGGTCTCCCCCTCCCCTGGCCTCCCTCTCCCCCCTGCAGCCAAAGTCCATTTAATCCTCCTTTGCAGGTGGGGTAGCGCGGCCTAGCGAGCAGAGTCTATAAAATCCCCCCTTGCAGGCGGGGGAGCATGGCCTAGTGGCCAGAGTCCATATAATCCCCCTGTACACATGGGGTAGCACGGCCTAACAGCCAGAGTCCATATAATCCTTCACGGTTCAGGGTGGGGTAGGGGCACTCAGGCCCACCCTCTCCACCGAGCCTAAGCCAGGGCCCTGGTAGCGGCAAGCTCTACTTGCCGCTTGCTCAGCGAGGATCCGCCTGCAACACGCCAGTGGTAATACAGCATTAACACCGTTTATCTCTACTTTCCCTGGGAATGGCAGTGCTTCTGCGGCGAGGGTTCTCGGTCTGTTCCTCCCCTGGGTCGTCCTCCGTCAGAGTCTCCGGTGGAGCCTCGACAGGGCTGACGCCTGGATCCTGGCTCGCAGCCCCTCTCTCTGCAGGAGCTAACAGCGTGTGTCCTTCCCCTCTGGCGGTCAGCCCAGACTGAGCTGATGTGCAGGCTTTTATATCTGAGCTCCAGTTGGAGCATGCCCAGCAGAACTTCTGGGGCGGGGCTTCCTCTGCCAGGGAGGAAGGGTTAACCCCTGCTATGCCAGTGCAGGACCGCTCTGCCCCATCACACACTCTCCCCCTTAAGACAGTCCCCTGGGCAGCCTGACCCTTGGTCGTCTCCTCCCCTTCCCCCTACCCGTCCGACCACCACCCATCTCGGGAAAAGAAATCTGCATCCGCATGAGACTTTCCTGGCGGTGTAACACTCGAAAGGAATAGGGTTGGAGGGACATGTACCACCACATGATCCGTGTGTGTGAGTCCTTCATGCTGTTAATCCACCTGAGAGTGCGTGGTCTGTTACCAAGGAGAAGGGTTCCCTATTAGGTAGAACAGCTTGTGGCTCAGATACCAAAGGCCGTATTTTCCCTTGGCCCACCGTATAGCCCGGGTAGATCAGTTCTTTCTGGCCCAGGTGACATTTGGTTCGGTTTGCGGTGAGTCCTGCTCTGCCCAGCGCCCACAGCTGGAGCTGTTCCTTCCAGTTGGCACTGTAGATGATGATGTCCGTCAGTGTCTCCTGCAGCAAGCCGACCCGTGCGAAGATCTGCAAGAGTTCATTGGCGATAACTGGAGCCGTGGCAGACCATAGTGGTACCACCTCTGGATACCGTGTGGCATAGTCAACCACAACCTGATATACTTATGGCGGAGCTACTCTTCTCCAAAGGCCCCACTAAGTCCAAGCCCATCCGTTCAAAGGTGTCCCTCCTGCTCACCCACAAGGGCCGTGCCCCCAGAGTCATGCCCCATCCAGCCCCCATGTTCCTTGGCGCCCTCCCCAGGACCCCTGACCCATCCACCCCCTTCCCTGTCCCTGACTGCCCCCTTGCCATCCCATCAACCCCTCCTCTCATTCCTGATGGCCCCCCAGGACGCCTGCCCCATCCAACCACCCCTTCTCTCTGTCCCGACTGCCCCCCATCGTCTCATCTAACCCCTGCTCCTTCCTGACTGCCCCCCTGGAACCCTTGCCCCCATTCGATCCCCCTGTTCCCTGCCCTCTGACCGCCCCAACCCCTATCCACCCCCCCACAACCCACCGAACTCCCCTGCCCTCTTCCAACCCCCCCTCCCTGCTTCCTGCCCCCTTACCACACTGCCTGGGGCCGGGGCCGGGGCCAGGTCCGCTTGGCCAGGACCGGGACTGGTGCAGTGGGGCTCGACTCCACAGGCTGGGCTGAGCCAGGCGGGCTGGTCAGTCAGGACCAGGACCGGCGCGCGAGGCCTGACTCCTGGGCTGGGCCGGGCCGGGCCGCTCGTCCGGGACCAGCACTGGCGCCACGGGGCCGAGCCAGGCCGGGCCACTGGGGCCAGAGCCGGGGGTGCTTGGCAGGGACTGGGCTGGGGCACTCGGCTGGGGCCAGACAGGGCCGCGCTGTGCCTCCCTGGAGCTGTACTCGCACCCCCCAGCCCCAGCCTACCTGCCTGCTGCTTGTTTCAGGCTTCCAGCGAACATCTGATTCGCGGGAAGCAGGGGTGGGGGAGGAGAAGGAGGGCGGAGCGTTCAGGGAGGAGGGGGAGGTGAGCTGGGGCGGGGGGGACGGCTGCCCGAGCTTTTGTTAAACGGAAAAGCTTTTTCAGAACCGGTTGTCCTGGAACAGCTGGTTCTAAAAGGGTTTCTAAATTTAACATCCAGTTCCTGCGAACCGGCTCCAGCTCACCACTGCCATCTGCCCAAAGCAGTCAATGGCTCTTACCTCCACGAGGGAGCGGGGTCTCCCTCTCAGCCTCTCTGAGAACTAGCACTGCTTGGTTTCCTAGGACAAGGTGACCTGTCCCCACTGCTCCCTGAGGTGGCCCAGCTGGGAGGCTGTCACACACCCCAGGGCCTAGCAGACAGGTGGGGAGGAGGTTCCCGTTCATGTCACCCTCTGAGAGCCCACAGAAGGGCCAAAGGAAGAATTAAGGGCAAGAGGTGAAGCAGGCCCTGAGCCTCTGTCCCATCCTCACCTCCTCAAATGTGGAGCTTCCTGAGCTTCAGTTGGGCAGATGGAAAATGTAGCTCTGGCACAAAGGTGCTTCTGCGCCATCTGGGGCAGGGAGAGCTCTGCCTGGGAGCCCAGGGAATGGGATGGGGGTGAGAGCAAGGAAAGAGGGGAGGGGTAGGGAGTGAGGGGAAGAGCTCATGCCCCAGATGAAGGAAGTTTGGGGTCAGAGGGAAGGACTCTGCTCCACAGAGAGGGGAGAGAGTTTCTGTCAGTGACAGGGGCCTCCATTTCCCCTTCCACTAGCCCCCCATTTCCAGGGAGACAGAGCAGTACCTGCAGCAGGGAGCGGGAGTTGCTGAGGGGGGACCTTTAAGGGCATCAGGTGAGGCTCAGCCCTTGCAGCACCTCAGGCACCTGGTGCAGCTGCCGGATGCTGCGGAGCTGACCCATCACCTTGGCGGTGATGTCCTCCAGCTGCAGGGGAAGGAGAACATGTCAGAGACTGAGACACTGCCCAGGAATCAGGGAGGATTAAGGGCACCTGGAACCAGCACCATTTCCACCCAGCAGCTGCTCATGTCTGAGTGGTGGATTCACTCTCCTGATCCCCAGGATGGAGGCTTCTTGTCCTCTCTAGTGACCTCCAGTGCCAGCCCCCCTCCTTTAGGGTTAGCTCCTGCCGCCTCCCCCTCAGTGCCCCTGACAGCTGTTCCACCTCCAACCCACCTGGGGACACCGCTCAAGTTGGTAGAACCCTCTCCTCCACCCCTGCCTCCATTCCCACCCAGGTAGGGCAGGAGGGATTCTGACAGCAGTGAAGTGGCCTGCGGGGAGGTTGAGACCTTTCCCCAAGTCACCCCAGTGACAAATGCTGAAGCCAGAGGATGGCAGCCCTGGTGAACGGGGCAGGTCAGCAGCCCCTGCTGGCTGAATCCTCCCATTCTCTCTAGAGCGGGTCCAGCCCTGCCAGCAGCAGGACAAGCTTCCCCCACCCATGTGCCTCAGAACTGCCTGGCCGGTCGCCATCACCCATCAGTCCTTGGCCTCCCAGGCTGCCAGTGATGGGAGCAACTCTGGGTGGTGGCTGGGGTGACATGGACACTAGGCCATGGGGAAATAGGTGCAGCTCTGTGGGGCAGGAAAGGTTCACACAGGGCACTTAGGGGACTCTCCTGCCCTTCCCAGGAGTGAGAGCAGAGCATCACGTCCTAAGAACACAAGTCCATGAAGTCCACAAGTCCCCACTAGGCTCCTTGCTCCCAGGCCAGCAAATGGTGATAGGATGGGAATGAGGCCTGGGCCCCGCTCCAATCTCCTGAGTCGAATGCAGCTGCTTACCGTGTACCCCAGCAGTTGCTCGGCTTCCCCCAGGATGGCGTATGTGAGGAGAAGCCCAGCCTGGCTAATGCACAGCAGGGGGTTGTAGATCGCTGGCACGGCTGTCTTGAGGAAGCATTTCCTCTGCCCCGCAGAGAAGAATTTTCCAAAGACCTAAAACCAACAGGACAGGAGGCTGTAGCAGATTGCCCAGAGCCAGCCTCCAAGCCCTGGAGATAGAATGGCCTCAGTGTCCGGTGCCCCAAAGGAAGGGTAAGAGAGCTGCTGTAGCCAAGGCCGTTCATTCCCCAGGAGGCTTTCAGGGTCCCGATGCTCAGGGAAGCACCTTTATGAAAAGGTGGCAGATGCTTAGGGACCAAAGCCTCCAGTGTCTCTTTCTGGAGGGCAATTGATCGCAGGGGCCATGATGGGCTGGAAATAGATCTCTAATGTGGGTGAGCAGGGCCCACTCTGCTGTGCAGCGCACCGAGATGATAGGGGACCCTGTATTGCTTCCAGCAGAGAGATCTCCTGCACCTCAGTGGCTAGAGGAGTGTGCGTGGGGGGGGGGAAGGGGTTGGAGCTGACAGACCACAGGTCTATTGCCCCCAAATTAGTGATTTCTCTAGTAGCTGGCTATGGCCTCGGCAGCTCCTTGGTTTCTGCCAAAGGGAATCCAATCTGCAACCTGACCAGGATAAGGAGACTCATGTCCCAGTCCCCATCACAGACACTCCTAGGAAACTTTTCTTCTGCTGCAGCAATTCAGCTTGTGGGAGGCAGGACAAGCTCACAGAGTCTCTCTCACGTGGCATCTATAGGGCAGCATTCTGTAGATGCACTTGGAGATCCAGGAGCCATTCCAAGGCCTCCTCTGTGATGTTATCAAAATCACACATTTCACCTTTGACTCCAATCTGGGGGCACTGGGTTATGGTGTGTTCCAAGGTTTGGATGTTCTCAGCACAGTTGTGAGACAGGGGGCCGGGAGGTCTTTGATTTTCTACTTGTGCAGCAAGTAGTCGCAACTTGGGTCAGTGACAATGTGCTTCTTTGGCACAGTGGCTGAGGTCCAGATACTCTGCCATTCCCTGGCCAGGACTGGAGACATGAGGAGGCGCATGTGGTGCATATTGGCTCTGGAGCTCACTGTGTCCCCTCCCCAGTTCTCGGCAGGGCATTCTGCTTCCTGACTGGCAATGGACTTGGGCAAACCCCACCTCCTTTCTCTGCTTCTACAGGGTGCAGGGAAGTAAACAAGGTCTGCTCAAGCACTAGTGACTGACGGACCCAGTGCTCTTCTCTCAGACACTTGGGGATCAGCCAAGGGGACAAGGAGCAGAGAGACACGCAGAGCCATAATCCTCTATTAACTCACCCACCCGAGATTCGCCTTATGCCACGTAGCAACGGCTCCATGGAAGACACTCAAATCACAGCAACTAGCGAGGTTCCAATGTGGGACCTTTAGCACCAACCTGTCCCACTGGGTGCTGGGTGAGGAACTCTGAGCTGGAAATAAGGAGTGGGCTCTTGTCCTGTCTCCAGGAGGCATCCACTGCAGGGACCCCAGCCAGCCCCACTCCTGAGCTGTGTCCTACCCTGCCACAGTGTCCTTACCTCCCCCACCCTGGCTGTGTTTTGATAGCCCAGGAGCCTGCTGTCCTGGTACCAGTTGTGGCACCACAGATCCTCCACCTCGTGTATGCTCAGCCCTGGAAGAGAGAGAGAGAGAGACACTTTGATCATTCTGGTTGCAGTTTCTGTGTCCTTCCAATCCCATTGGTGGCTGCCCAGTGGAGTGGAGAAGAACAGAGGCGGAGAGAGACTTGTTCTCCAGCTGGTGTCAGGCTGAGGAAATTGTCTGGGGTCCCATTATCCACCTGTGGTCCCTTTCAGTCCCCTGATGGGTTCCGTGTCCCAGTGGGTTCCTTACCCCTCTGTTCGAGCAGCAGCTGGTACAGCCGGTAAGTCCCCTCCCTGGCCTGCCGGCTGATGTCCTGGTCTGGGTAACTCACAAACAGAGCCAGCTGGGCCACGTGCTGACCCAGCCTAGGGAACTCTGCTGAGATCTAATGGAAGGGAGAGGAGAGGAGACTCCATCAGCATTTTCCTGTCAGCTCCCTGTCCCCCCTGGGCCAGAAGGCTCCTTCTGCAGGAGATGCTGGGGGAGAGGAGCCTGAGACAGACCCTTCATTTGCTCTGCTGCCAAGGAGCCAGGAGCTGCTTTGGGATGCCAAGCAGGGGCTTGAACATGGTCCCGTCAAGGTTCCTTCCCACTCCGAACTCTAGGGTACAGATGTGGGGACCTGCATGAGAACCTCTAAGCAATTACCAGCTTAGATCTGGTTTTCTGCCACCACCCAAAGCATTTAAGAGTTATTTGGGAAACTCTGTCGACCTCCCCCCTAGAATATCTCCCTCCCAAATACTAGAACCCTTCCCTGGGTAGCCTTGAGAGACTCCTCCACCAATTTCCTGGTGAACACTGATCCAAACCCTTGGATCTTAAAACAAGGAAAAATCAATCAGGTTCTTAAAAAGAAGGCTTTTCATTAAAGAAAGAAAGGTAAAAATCATCTCTGTAAAATCAGGATGGAAAATCACTTTACCGGGTCATCAGATTCAAGGAGCCCAGAGGAACCCCCTCTAGCCTTAGGTTCAAAGTTGCAGCAAACAGGGTAAATCCTCTTAGCAAAAAGGAACATTTACAAGTTGAAAAAACAAAGAGAAACCTAACACGCCTTGCCTGGCTGGTACTTACAAGTTTGAAATATGAGAGACTGGTTCAGAAAGATTTGGAGAGCCTGGATTGATGGCTGGTCCCTCTTAGTCCCAAGGCGAACAACCCCCAACACAAAGAGCACACAAACAAAGCCTCCCCTCCCACCAAGATTTGAAAGTATCCTGTCCCCTTATTGGTCCTTTGGGTCAGGTGTCAGCCAGATTACCTGAGCTTCTTCACCCTTTACAGGGAAAAGGATTTTGGTGTCTCTGGCCAGGAGGGATTGGATAGTATTGTACACAGGAGGGCTGTTCCCTTCCCTTTATAGTTATGACAATCCCCTTCAAGGCCCAGGGACGACACTTGACCAGGACAAGAAGAACTTGACTCAAGCCTATCTCATTCCCTGCTCTGACTCTGCCTCCCCAAGAGGAACACTGCGAACCCACAGCCCCTGCAGCAGCAGATCCTACAGCCCGGTGGAGCCAGCCCGCCTGCGCCTGGAGTCAGGAAGCTGGGGTCAGAGGTCACTACGTCAAACTCGGGGAGGGTGACTGCAAATCTCAGCAGGGCCGTGCTGCTCTTAATGGCCCTGGCTCTCTCCTGGGGCACCCTGGACACGATCCAGCGGTTGACATGCTGTGGGGAAAGGAGGCAGGTCAGGATGAATGGGCAGGTGGTGCTTTGCAAATGAGCCCCATCCCCCGCCCCAGCCCCAGGGGCCCGAGACATTATGCACAGAGAGAATAGCTGAGTCATTGATCACAGAGCTTTAGAGGATTCTTTCCCCCAGGGCGCAGCTTGTATCCTGCAGGTCACAACTTGTCAGGGTCTCTCTAGATTGGTCCCATCCTCCCAGAGCTCCTGATTCCTGAAGAGTTCACCAGAAAGGAGACTGAATCCTCGCCCTTCCTGCCACTAAAATCCTTGGTGGGATGTAAGGAGTCACTGAGCACAATCCCTCCAGGAATTTCAGAGCATATCAGAGAGAAGGGCTGATTCCCTGGGTTCCTCCTGTTTCTCTAGGAAGGAGCGTGTGCCTCTTCTCTGAGAACCATCTCTGGAAACTCGTGGGGTGTGTGTGTTGGGGGGGCGGGGGAAGGGGGGGTTTCAGACTCTCACTCCCCAAGACAACCAGGGGCCCTGTGATTAGTGTTCAACAGAAGCAGACAGAGCTCTGGCTTGATGTCCCAGCTCCTTCCTCTGTCCCTCAAGAAAGCAGGACCTGACACTGCATTGCACTGACCTCCCCAGCCAAGGACGCCCCAATGGGGACCCAGCTAGGAGGACAGAATAGAAACTGGATCTGCCAGTCTCTCCTTACCAGCCCCAAAGAGTTAAGGTAAAATTGGTTCCCACCCTCCTTATGGGACTCACCTCCAAGATGAAGTGGAGCCTGCCTGCGTCTGGGGACTCTGCCAGCAGGTTCCCCAGCACAGCATCCAGGAGCTCTGGCATGACTTTGTGTAGCGCCTGCAAAGCATGGGTCAGAGTTAGGGAAACTGGGCCGACCCCTGCCACAGGATGGGAAGAGGGTTCTCTGGGAAGCACTGGTGAGACTCCCAAACACATCTCCTGGCCTCGCTCATTCATGTCCCACTGCAGGCAATTAGCAAGGATTGATGACACCTGGATCTTTGATCCATGAGCTTAGCAGGTCTCTGCAGACGGCCTTGTAGGCGGAAGAGTAGGATACAGCCAAGTTGCTATGGATGGTAGCTGGGCTGCTGGGCAAAACACGGCATATGGAAGAGAAAGAAAGAAAGAAAGAAAGAAAGAAAGAAAGAAAGAAAGAAAGAAAGAAGGGGGTAATCCTCTGGAGGGAAGGATCCAACCCTACAGCTTGTTCCATCTCTGCCTACCCCACCCCTAAATCTGGAGCTCCAGCGACTCAAGGGAGCCCGGACAAGGACCACTCTGGAAGAGGCGGAGGATGTACCTGGATGTCGGTGGCGTCCGTCTCCGTGCCCAGGGTGAAGACCGAGCCAAGGGCAGCTTGCAAGAGGCGGGACTCTAGCTCAGGCTCAAGGGCTGGTTTCATGGTGCTGGCAAGAGAGAGGAGCTGGTATTAGACTGCGCAGTGCGGGAGTGGGACTGTCGCCAACACGGACACGAAACCACAGGGCTACAGGCACAGGCTGGCGAGAATGGAAACTGAGGCACTGAGCTAGGGAATGACAAGGCCGAGGCGTCACAGACAGACAGTGGCAGGGCAGGTCCCTGGAGCCTGCTGCCCCTCCTGTATCTGAGCCGGGGTAGGCCCCTCCCAAGGCCCCTGCAATGTTAGTGGGGTGAAAGAAGAGCCCAGCCAGGACAGAGTGACCCTTCCCGCCCACCAGCTCTGCCAGAGGAGCCACTCCTGGGAGGTGAGCGACCTGGGAGTGGGAGGACAGTCTCCCAGCCTTGGGCCTGAGCAGCACTGGGGTTAGGGAGCCAGCGGAGGGCAGGTGGGGTGGGGAGGAGGGGCTGTCTCGGTACCTGAGGTTGCCCACAGCAGCCAGGCAGCTGGCGAGGATCTCGCTGGGTGGAGAGTCTTTAGTAAGCTCCTCAATGAGCTCCTGTGAGGCCTTGAAGGAGACAAAGGGCGTCAGAGATTCGGGCCCTGCTGACACCTCCCGTGAGGAGATGACACAGCCAGTGCCCCACATGGCCAGCAGGATCCCCACTACCTCCCGTTCCTCCCATTTCTTCCTGCCCAGCAAACTGGTCCCCTTCCAGGATTCCTGCCCAGCTCAGTCCCAATCCCCTTCTTCCCTCCTCCCTGTCAAACCTGCCCCCATTCAGCACCATCCCCACAACCGAGCTGGGACCATGTGATTCCTTGTCCCCCAGTCACAGCTGCCCTCCAGCCCCACAATTCCCCCACTGCCCAATCTCACAATTCTCCCTTCTCTTCTCCCTGCCTTCAGCCCCAGCAATCCCTGCCCTCTGCTGGCCCCCCCCCCCCCCCCCCACCCATTAGCCCGGCCATACCCCGGCCAATCCCACATCTCTCTCCCCCCTCCAGCTGCCGGATGACGGGTCTCACTCACCACAATCCTCTCCACCACAGCCGCCTTGCAGCAGTGCGGCTCCAGCGTGTCCTGCCCTCTGTCCTGTGCAGCAAGACACGCGGGGTAGATGGCCCGCAGGAACCTGAGCTGCTGCCCCTCATCCTGTACCCACCGGGAGTGGGGGATAGTGAGAGAGAACCTGTTAGCTAGGGACCTTCCTCCCCACCCACACCAGCTCCAGGGCTCAGGCCTCAATGGGGGATTGTGGGGAGCCGCCTCGTGTCCAAATCCCCCACGACTCCTACACAAGCAGGACTGGGAACTGGGACAGTGCCTGTGGGGGGAGGAGACCTCGGCTGTTGTGGGACAAACACCCCCATCTTGGGGGTCCCACATCAGGGATGTACAAGGGCCCCATTAGGGGTGGTGGATCATCAGGGACAAGACCCTCGGCAGGGGGTGGGGATGCTGGGAAGGGACAGGACAATCTTGGTTCCAGCCCAGGTGGGGAACATTTGTACCTTGTCTCTGCCCTGGAGCTGCTCTCCGATGACCTTGAGAGCAGCTTCCTCTGTGGTCATCTCCAGCCATTCCTCCGCCGCTGACTCCGTGGGGTCCCTGCACCCGGAGAGAGAGGGAACAGGGGATGTCTGCTGCCCCTTGGGGAAGGACAGGGGTGTGGTGGGAGCGCAGGATAAAGGACCCCCCTTCCCACCTCAGGCACCCAGGGCAGATCGGGCCCCACACCTCCCTCTCAGGGCTGCCTTCACACTGTCCAGGACTCCACGGGAGGTGCCGACTCCCCCAGCCCCGGAGCATCAAGGGACAAAGTGGCAGCAGCTCTTGATGCCCCCACCCCCAGCTCCCCTTGCTGCAGGGGCAGCTGTGTGACTGCTGCTGGTGTCAGTGGGGTTCACGTGGCTCAGGCCAGACACCTGGGCTGGGGACTCCCCCGCCATATCACTGGGAGAGTGTCTGGGCCCAGGGTGTTCACATCCCCGTCCTCACCCCTCCCTCAGCCCAGCCTGGCTCCTCACCTGGAACAAAGCAGCAGCGTCCAGAGGCGTCGCTGCTGCTGGAGCCCCAGGCACTGCTGCTGTCCCGTGCTGAGCTGATGGTGCTGGGATCTTCTAGCTCCTGGTCTGAGGGCTGAAAGATCCTCAGAGCCGGGCAGGCGATGCCCCTGCTGGGAATGACGGCTGGGCTCCTGGGGCGCTGCTGCCCACATAACAGGCCCCAGAGCCTCCTGCCCGGCGCCCCTCCTGGGCTGGGTCCTGTCCGCAAAACCTCATCCTGAGCCAACTCCACCTGGGCTTGGTGGGGCCTCTCCCAGGTCGGCGCCTGCGCGGAGCTGGCTTTGTTCTCCAGAAGGCTGGGAACTTCCGCCTTCTGGCCTGGATGGGAGCTGCTTCCCCGCCAGCGGGGACGGAGAGGTGGCTCTGCCCCTTGGGAAGATGGCCGCTCCTTCCCGAAGGCTCTGGGGGCACCTGCAGAGCCTTCCTCCTGAACCTCCGCAGGAGCTTGGCCATCCTGGAATCGGCGGGGAACAGGTGTGAGTCTGGGGTCACTCCTGGGCCTTTTCGGTCCCTCCTCAGCCCTGCTCCAACCAGAGCAGCCCCTTCTCCCCCCATAGGAGCGCAGGGAGTGCAAGCTACACACACTGGCAGGAGTTCATTGCGTGATCTGCTCCCCCTCAACGTTCCCCCTCGTCATCCCTGCTGCTGCTGCTAGATCCAGGAAGTCTCATCCTTTTAGAGCAATGGGGTCAGTCCCAAAGACCATCGGTTACTCTGGACAAGCAGCTCCCTCCAGGATCCTGACATGCCAGCACTTTACACACCTTCCTGCAGCCTCCCAACCCCCATGGCCTGTAGCCATGGGACCCCGACCCTACTGATGGCAAACAGGCCTCAGCTACTGGCTCAGGGTCACACCGAGTGTCAGAGCCATGGATGGACCCCTTCCCTAACCACTGCTGCACACTCCCTCCCACAGCTGGCAATCGCAGCAGGCCCTAGTGTCCGCTCCCCCTGCCTTTGAGAGGGAGTGTCACTCCTGGCTCCATTGCTGCCTATTGATCTGTGGGACTGGGCTCTCTGGGCCTCACATCCCCGAATGGGCTTTAAAGAAGACAATGGTTAAAGTTTGGCCCCAACTCTTTCTTGTTTCTCTACACTTGCCATTTTAGCAAAGTTTAGAATTCTTGACGTTCAACACCTGGAAACATCCCTTTCTCCTTCGCAGACAGCTTGAGCATCCATCCTCACCCAGGCTCACTGCTGCCAGGAGTTAGAGAATCCACCCTATTCCCCTTGGACCTGCAAGGAGTCCCACAGCAAAGTGGGGACAGAGCCAGAAAGAGAAGCCAACAGTCCTGACTCCTGTTCTAACTAACAGACAACAACCCCCACAGAGGCAGGGAGAGAGCCCAGGAAATAATCACTCAATTAGGAATCTTTTCTGCACCCTCTCTAATTTTTTTAACATAATATTCAAAATGTGGACACAAGAACTGGATTCAACATTCCAGTTTCAGGCTCACCAATGCTGGATCACTTCCCTTTCCATACTCACTACTCTATCCAGCCAAGAATGGCTTTAACCTTTTTTACCACAGTTTCACATTGACAGATTATGGTGAGCAGCTCATCCACTATGGCCCCCAAATCCTTTTCAGAGTCACAGCTTTCCAGCGGACTGTCCCCCATTCTGTAGGGTGCTGCCTGACTCCTCTGTTACTGGCAGGCTGGGTTTGCATGTGGCTTTATTAAAAGCTAATGATTCAGTAAGTAGTTTAGAAGAACTAGCCCATTAGAGAGAGAATCATGAATTGCTCAAAGACAACGAATGGAGAAAAGCAGCAAGAGCAAACAAACACGTTTGGTTCTGGCTTATTTCCTTGGTCTTAAAAGAGAGTAACAAGGACCTGAGTCTCCTCCCTCACAATAGCCCCATGCTCGGCCCAATCAGCATTGAGACTCTGAGACTCAGAAAGCGGAGAGGTCTCACCAGCTGTCGCAGGTCACCACCGGAGGGAGTCACTCTTAGAGCACTATTCCAGCCACATCTTTGGGAGGGCCTCCCGCAAGGAGAGTTGGGCGCAACCCCCACCCCTGCCCCCACTCCACATGCGCACACAGGTCCTGGTGGTGAAAGGAGAGCAGGGGAAAGGACAAAGATGCAAGAGAAGAAGAGACAGGAGGGAGAGCCAGGAAAAGGGAAAACAAACAGGAGAAACCCCAATGTCCCCAGTGATTCTAAGGGACAAAGTCCTAGGTCAGAAATAAAATGCTGCCCCCACAATCTAGTGTTTTCCTTTCCTAAAAATCAGCCGGCACCTGATGGATCAGACTGAACAGGTTCCAAATCTTTCAGAGGCTCTTACCTTCTATATAGGGACGTCTGTTTTCTGGCAAAATCAATAATTGAAGAAGAAAACTCTGAAGAGGGTCCTCGTTACGCTCACGTAGGTAAAGTGAATTATCTCGGTACTCAAGGAGAGACCTCGAGATGGAGGCAGCGCTGAAGCAAAGCCACAGGGATCTCAAGGTTGCCCCTGTCGTGCACCCCTGTCCTGCCTGGATGATGTCAAGAGCTCTCTGTGAGATCATCGCCTCCCACCACCTTTGTCCAATAGGCTGAGGTCCTGCCAAAGGCCCTTGTGATGTCACTGCCACCCACCCCCCTCCCCGCAGTGCTGATGTCCTGCCCCTGTCCAGCCACATTGGATGTTTGTGCTGCTTTCCCTGGATCACCCCACTCAATGACTCTTCATTGTGGGGATGACACCGACTATACAGTAGAACACGAGGCGCTCTTCCCCATGCTACGCTCAGTTGTTCATAAATTAGTAGACTTTATGGACAGAAGAGACAATTAGACCATGGAATCTGACACCCTGCATATCACTTGCTTTCTGTATAGCATAGTAGCTAGTTTTTGACTAAACACGTTCCAGAAAGGCATCTAGTCTTCATTAGAAGACCTCAAGAAATGGAATTCCACCACTTCCCTTTCTAGTTTATTCCTTTGGTGATTCATCCTCACTGTTGACTATTTGTGCCCTATTTCTAATATGAATTGGTCTCTTTTGAGTTTCCAGCCACTGGGACTTGTTATGCTTTTCTCTGCTAGATTAATGAGCCCTTTAATATCAGCTATTTTCTCTCCATGAAGTCACTTCAACACTTCAATGACATCACCTCCTGATCTTTTGATAATCTAAACATGCTGAGCTCTTTCACTAGTTCACTAGCAGGCATTTTCTCCAGCCCTCAAAACGTTTCATTGCTTTTTGCTGCCCCATCTCCAATATTTCAAAATCTTTTTCAAAGCGGGCCTTAAAACTGGATGCAGTATTCCAGGATCAGTCTTACCGATGGTGCGTCACCTCCCTGTGCTCCTCACTGCTCTTTTCATCCAGCCAATGATGGCGTTAGCCTAGGCACCACAGCATCACACTGGGTGCTCATGTTGAATAAGCTTGCCCAGCATGCCTCTCAATCCTCTTCACAGTTAGTGCTTTCCTGGATACACTTCCCCATTCTGCAGGTGTGGCCTGCATGCTTTGCTGCTAGGTGTAGGACCTTTCCTTTGGTTCTTTTCAAACTTGTTTTCTTTGAATGGGTCCAGCTTATCACGGGATCCGATTGCTCTGCGTCACTGCCCTGTCCTCAGCATTAATTACCGCTCTGCTAGTATTTGATCACCCACCCACGTTAGTGGCAGTGATTTTATATTGCGTTGCAGTTCACTGATATTTATTTTCAAGAATTAATCCTTGAGAAATGTTAGGGGGCTTATTCCTTCACCCTCTCACTTCCCTGGTCCTTCTCGCATGAACAGAGAGCAACAATACCCGAAGTCTGAAGGTGCAAACAATTTGATGTTTATTGGGGTCAACTTCCAGCAAGCATGATTCCAGTTTCCTTCCTTAGTGTCTCCCTTCCCAGCTCTGACACCACAGAGCCTTGCCTGTGTCCCTGTTCCTATTCCCTGTTCTCATTCCCCTCTTAGCAAAACATGATCCCAATTCCCCCACCCCCAGCCCCTGTTCCCATCCCCCCCTTACTTCCTGACTGACTGCAGACTACATAGAAAAACTTGAGTTCTGCTTAGCTAGACCTTAACCAGTCATTGTACTGACATTTAACTAACCAATCCTAACATACTGTAACATGGTTATTTAACCAATTATATCCCACCAGCCTCTCTATGGCTCCCTCTTCACCAGTGGTTTTCAACGTATTTACCATTGTGAGCTGCACATGCAGCTCTCTGTGTTATGTGGGCCGCATCCACACAACATATATACTACCTGAATGGCTCTGAGGATGTCACATGGGCTGCAGCTGTGTGCTGATTGGGCCCTGGGTTAAGAACTACTGCTCTACACTGAGAGATCTGGCTTGTTTCCAGGCCCCATTGCAAAACCCCAGTGTAAACAAGGTAATGCTGCTAATTGTCACCAGTGTAGCTTAGCCTGGTTTCATGCAGAGATAAGCTACACCAGTTCAACACACCATTTACCTTGTCTACAACGGGACTGTATTAGACCAGCTACACTGAAGACCGGAATCAGGGCAAAACCTCAGGATATGCTTTGCTCAGCTGGAAAAGCTGGATTCTAAAGGTCTTGGCTACAGTGGCAATAGACACAGATACTGCTAAACTAGTCATAGCGGGTGGGATATTCCATGCAGACCTTGACGAGGAAATGTTACTTTATGGGCGCTTGTCCTGTTCCAGAATTGAAAGTGCACTGCAGCGTTGAGAGGCGAGGATGTTTCTCATGGAAATTACTGTGTAACTGTAGTTAAGCTGCATAAATCAGCCGTTGTGTCCCATGATTTGTAAGCCAGTCGTTAAAGAAAAAATGACCACAGCCCTTCTGGTTTGTGTATCCAGGAATCCTTTCATGGTTTTCAACTTTACAGCTTGCCATTTTGAACAGCTCACCAGCTCAGCTGATGGGATTCACCATGAAACCTGCCTGCTTGCAAACTGCATGAACCCGGATTAGATCACAGCATCGGAATGTGATTTGTTTGGTCTTTGCAGAGGTGTGGCCATTCAAATAAGCAAAGAACTTAATGCACCAATAAATCAAACCTTTTTTGTTGGGGTGGGGGCAGGGTTGTTCTAAAGAATTTCTCCTGTTCCTACTTCCTTTTATGCATCAATCCCATTTGTTAATCCGCGGATGTTCTGGTAGCTCCTGTGCTTAAAACACAACGGCACAGGCCCCAGATAACAAAATGCAGCCCATAGGGCATGTATGGTATGGGGCATTGTTTAATAAGTCTCCTCTGTAGCTCCTGAATGAGTGTGAAAACACAGGCCTGTGATCCATGCCAAGTTAATGAATGTATTTCTCTCCCCCCCGCCCCCCAATCCTCTGTTTCAACGCCACAGCTTCATTTCCTGTACTTTAACAATTGTATTTTGCAAATATGATGCAGTTGCACTGCCTGGTTAAGTGAGGAAAGTCAGCGGAGAGGCAAACAATTCTGCCGAGATCAAGAGGGAGGAGCATGAGCGCAAAATGGGGTGCTAGGATCTCCTAACACAAAATCGGCTTTATTGTAAGACTTAACATATGTACAGATATATAGGGACAGAGGCGGATGAAAGCAGATAAATAAAAATGGCCTGAAAGCTAGAGTCTTATTTTACATTGCCGAGGTTTGTCATGAGATTCTGATAGACTGGTACTGAACTAAAGGGGGAACTGCGGGTGACAGTGAACCCCATAAGGCTTCATGGGAATATGCTTATGAATGTATACATGATATAACTGGAATATGTTTTATGCTACACATGCCATGTAATATATCTACGTAAAGGTTATGATCTACTCAATACACCCCTCCTATTTGTATGCATGTAGCATTTTTGTACTTGAAGTTAGCAATATTGGCTGTATACTTGCTTGATTTCTAAGTAGCCTCTGTAAAGCATTTGAGCAGCTTCTTGAGAAAGGAATGTGCAAGTTAAGTGCCCAATCAAGAAGCACTTAGAGACAATGGATCTTGGGAGGCTCCAATCCACATAAGAAGTCTACACGAGGACGTTCAAGGTAGCAGGTAAGCCATGGCTGCTGCCTGTAAAAATTGAGTCATGCAGGGACATGTGACTTGCCCATGTGACTCCAAAGCTCCATCTTGGAGCTGGACTTTGTATAGGAGAGAGGAGGAGGCCTCCACCCACAAGAGACAGTCTACTTAAACCCCTGGGAGACCCCTCCATTTTGTCTTCAGCTGGCTAAAGAGAGCCTCTCCAAACCCAAGGATACCCGAAAGAAACTGGAACAAAGGACAGTAACTACAGGGGGGGTGAGTGATTGCTGGACCCAGACCAGAAGGAGACTAGACTGTAAAAGGAAGCTTACTGGAACTGGTGAGGTTATAGCTGTATTCAGTTTCTTAGACATAGACTTGCGTGTTCTATTTTATTTTCCTTGGTAATTCACTTTGTTCTGTCTGTTACTACTTGGAACCACTTAAATCCTACTTTCTGTATTTAATAAAATCACTTTTTACTTATTAATTAACCCAGAGTATGTATTAATACCAGGGGGAGGGGCAAACAGCTGTGCATATTTCTCTATCAGCATTATAGAGGGCAAACAATTTAGGAGTTTACCTTGTATAAGCTTTATCCAGGGTAAAATGGATTTATTTGGGTTTAGACCCAATGGGTTTAGACCCCATTGGGAGTTGGGCATCTGAGTGTCCTCAGCTGGTATAAATCTGCATCATTGTATTGACTTCAACTGAGTTGCCTTACACCAGCTGAGGATCTGGGTCACTGGGTTATGCTTGATGTCAGCTCAGTGGTGAGATATATACACAACTGGTCATTTAATTGACTTGCAGGGTGCTGTGATGACATGGTTGTGGCTAGAAGTTGGTTTCTAACAGAGAGATAATTATATTCATTTCTTGGAACAGCCTAGCCATATGCCAACTTAAAGAGAACTCAAGATCTCAGCTTGGACTATACTAGTGAGAATGGAAATGACTTCTAAAGGGTCATGAAGGGAATCTGAGCATTTAAGTAGCTTCTCCATGAATTATACTAAAAATGAGGCAGCAGCTGCGGAGAAGTCGCATTGGTTCATTTCAGCTATCATGACCAAGAGAATAAGAACAGTAGGCTGATGATACAAATACCATTAGTTGGTTACAACTACAGCTAGTTGGAAAATTTTCATCAAAATTTGCTTTTTTTAACCCCCAAAATGCAAATTTTGTCAAATCAGAATGTTTTGAAAAACATGTTGATTTTGATGAATTTTCTCCACATCCTAAGAAGCATTTTAATAACATTGAAACATCCAATTTTGACATATTGGGACTAGAACAGTTTCATTTTTCAGTTCAAGATGACTTTTTCAAAAAAACCCTATTTTATCTAAAAACATTTGAAAGTTTTGAGATCGAAATGGGAATTAAATGTTTCAGTTTTATTAAAATGAAACGTTTTGATTGACCCCAACCTTTTTTGGAATTTGATTCCGCTGGAGATAAAATATTTTGTTTTGTTCCATTTCAGAGCAGTAAAAATGCCCCAAAGCACAGAATTTCCTGTGACGTGGTAACTCTGGGTCCAGCTCACTGCTATTGCAATGAAGTGACTGCAGGACGGATCTGCAGAGGTTCGGTGCTTCCTTCGTGACCAAAGCCTAATGCAATGACATGTTACTCACACGAGGATTCACATGGATCATTCTTAAACTAGATGTTTCCATTTTGAAATACTGAGGTGGCCTCAGCCCTCTTTTAGGAAGCTTCTGTCGCTCCTGCCCATGGGGTGGGAGAGGGCGAATGGAAAGAACTTGGAGAACTGCAGAGTGACCTTTGCAAGCGTCTAGCCGCACAGTTTCAGAGTGTTGGGCTGGGTTTTAGGCACGTGGCGCCCATTCAAGGCAGTGGGAGTGGGCACTTTAAATCCACTGCAAACTCTTGAACACTGCTGGGTCCAATCACTGACTTCTCTGCACCAACCCAAGAGGAAAGCAACTCACTCCACTGAAGCCACCAGAATTACACCCAGCATGTATCTGGCCCACTGAGTTAACCCTCCCAGCTCCCAGCCTTGACAACGCTGCTTTCAAATGCAGACAGACACCCTGGTTTCACAACAATGGAGACTTGCGGAAGAGACAGAGTGGGTGTGTGCTGTAACAAAGAGCTGGGGCTGCTTTGCCAGACACTGTGGGCTGGAAATCCTGTCAGGAACAGGCAGCAAGTTTCTTTTCAGGACTTGATTGCTTGGGTAGCGAGGTGGAGCCGGAGCTCTGTAAGCACAACTCGGCAGGATTTCCCTGTCCCACGGGACTGCCTCCTCCTCTCTGTCCAGCCCTTCGGAGAATGTGTTGAGGGAAATAAAGGTGAAGCTCTGAGCTGAGGCCAGGCATTGTTAGTAAAATTGCAGTGTCTTGAGGCTCCATCTTCTTCAGGGTCGATGGGTCATCACAGGCTTCTGCAAGGCACCAAGACACTGAATTGAAAACCTCAGGGCTACAGGATCGAAGACATGAATCTCATTCGCCCCGGGACTCGCACTGTTTGCTTTCCATTTCCCTTCTCCCAAGCTGCGTGCCTCTCCTCCTGCCATCTCCACTCGCCGTGGGCTGCCCTCGCTGCCCCTTCCAGAGCAGGAGATGAAGCCACCAACATGGCTCCCGGGAGGCGTGCCCCTGGAAGATCCAACTGCCTCCTTTCATCATGCCCATGTCATGGTCTCGTGCGTGCTGCTGTCCTAGGCACATGCCTTGAGATCGGCTCTGCACTCAACAGCTCCATTTCTTGCCTAGCAGGCTCCAGTGACTGCACAGTGGCCAGAGGCGGGCAGGCTGAACCACACCACAGAGGAGTGGTTGCTGCTTTCTGGGCACCATTGGTGTCTCATAGGTTTCAGCAGTGGAGTCCCATGGAGGCACCATGCAGGGGAGCTGGGCCGGTTCCCACAGGTTCCCAGAACCGGTTGCTAAAATTAGACCTCCGTGGAGAGCCGGTTGTTAAAGGGCCAGGGGTGGGCAAGATCTGTTGCTCCCAGGAGTCCCAGCTGGGAGGCTGAGGCTCCCCGGCCCTTCCCGCATCCCCCAGCTGCAGCATGGCCAGCCGCCGGCACCAGCTGGGCAGCTGAGCTCGGGAGTCGTCCTGCTGCCGCTTTTTGAGGCAGCAGGTGTGTGTGTGGGAGTCCTGCTGCAAGCTCCAGGGCTGGCTAGGAGGGAGGGGGCAAGTGGGTCCATTGGCCCAGGCCCTGCAGGGCCCCTGGCCCCATGAGGATGTCTCCTCCCAGCCCTACCGCCCCGCCCCCCACCCCCCCACACACAGCTGCAGCATGGCCAGCAGCTGGGCAGCTCAGCTGTGATCCTGAGTCATCCTGCTGCTTTGAGCTGCCAGCAAGGTAAGGGGGGAAGGGGCTGCAAGCTCTAGGGTTGCCGGGGGGAGGCGAGTGGGGCAATTTGCCCCAGGCCCTGCAGGGGCTCCTGGCCCCACGGGTATGTCTCCCCCTGCCCTGGCCCCTCCCCCGTTCCCCCCTCTTAAATCAGAACTTTTTATAGGAAACCAGTTGTTAAGATTTTGGCAGGTCATCACTGGCACCATGTGTATCTCGACCAACATTAGAGGGGTGAAATACAGTTTGCTAAGACTTCTGTGCTAATTTATTGATGTAGCGAAATGCCCAGACCCTATATGGCCAATCAGCAAGAACTCTAAGCAACCCTCCGCTCCTAAAGTGCAGGACAGGACCCCCAGCTGCAGGAATGACCTCTTTGCACACCCCTCCCCCCCACACTCAGTTGGTGCACTGAGCTGAGCCAGACCAGAGACTGAATATAGCCTTGAAAATGTGGCCCATCTTCATAACACCAAGCACTAGAAACTGACTTCAAGAGAACCTATTTGTTAGGGTTGAAAGTTCAGCCACTGATGGTTCCCCACCCCCTACCCCCAGGCCTCCCACCATAGCCAGCCTCACCTGGCCTTTGAGACTCCTGAGAACCACAGGGATAGGGCCAGTGAGGTTTCTTGGTAAGGAACAAGTCCGGCCAGTTCAGGGCTGTGCATCTGGACTGCCCCTTGTGAGCCTAGCGCTGGAAGCTTTGGGACCACCTGTATCAAGTTGGTTCCAAGAGCCCAAGCCAGTGTATTGATGGAAGAGCTCTCTCAGGAGGTCAGGTATTGGGGGGGAAACAGGTTGGAGCGCTATGACCAGTATTTAGGATCGGGACTCTGGAGTTCACAGTGCTGCTACGAGAGGCCACCTGACATTGTGACTGTGGCCACAGCAGCTCAGACTGTTGATGAGTCTATGGATGAGACTTGGTCTACACCTAAGTTAGGTCAGCACGTTGCCCTGTGGTTGGCCACACTCCTGCGTGACATTGCCATGGCAACCTAACCTGCACGGTGGATGCACCTGTGTTGACAGAAGAAGGCTTCCATCGCTGAAGCGCCTGTCTGTCGGGGAAGTGGTGGCCTACACTAAAGGAAACCCCATTTCTGTTGGTGTGGGCTGTGTCTATACCACGGCGTCATACTGGCCAATACAGTGACAGAGCTCTGTTGGTACAGTCCCCTGTACTGTACATGTACCCGTGAGTTAGACTCCCATTAGGATTCTTTTAAGCATGTTGAGCTTGAATGATTGGAGCAGGGGTGCAGGAAGGATCATAGAATATCAGGGTTGGCAGGGATCTCAGGAGCTCAGCTAGTCAACCCCTGCTCAAAGCAGGACCAATTCCCAACTAAATCATACAGCATCATAGAATAGCAGATAGAATCACAGAATATCAGGGTTAAACTGGAGCCACGTCTCCTGCTACGCTGAGTGGGAAATCGAGGCCTTGGGCCTAACTCTTTAGAGTGTGCGCAGCTAATCATCCGAGGGCCTTGGGGCGCACTGTCAATGCCTTTTGAACAGGGTTCTCTCTTCTTTGCAGAATATGGCCCGAGAAGAGCGCAGCAGGTGGGGCGGGGCCGTCCACGAAGCAAGCCTACATCTCAAGGTGGTTCTGCTGGGAGGCGCGGCCGTGGGAAAGTCAAGCACAGCCTTCCGCCATGTGAAAAGGGCGTCAGGAATCCGTGCCCACTGTGGGATGTGAGTGAGTGGCAGCAATGAACTAATCCTTTGGTGCAACACAAAGGGCCTGATCTGCATCTCCCTTGTAGCAGGAGTGTCTCTGCTGAAGTCAGCGGGCGGCGCTAGCGTGACGTTTGGTTTTGCTTAAGCTCTCAGGCCCAGCAGAGCAGCAGCAGGACGTCACTCAGCAGGCAGGGTTAGGGGCTCCAGCTGGCAGCTCTGGCAGCTAGCGGGCGTGACCCAACAGACCCCCAGCGGTACAGCCCGTGGCGCGGGGTTAGTTTGGTTTCTCAGCTCAGGCACAGGACTGACAACGGCGAGATCCGGAAAAGTCTGGTTAAGGCGGCACAAGCTGTGCAGGCTGATGTGCCCATTTTAAAAGCTGGGCCTTGTCTGGCGCTGCTCTTCAGAGCTGGATCTTTAGGCACCAACCTAAGAAGCACGTCTGAAAAAAGTCAGGCCTCAGCATCTCCTGCTCCACCGACACCAGTGGCAAAGGGCCTTTGGAGTTCACTGGCAGGGAGGCTCAGGCCCCAGGCAGGACACATTTCTCTGCTGGGGTAGATTGGAGACAGGAAATCATGAACAGGGGACCAGCAACACAGCTGTGTTCATTGTGGAGTCAGAGTGACAGCTAGCGGTTCATTGCAGGTAGTGCAGCATTTAAATAGGTCACCTCAGCGGAGCGTTTTGGTCTACACCTGCCAGTTCTGAGTAACCCAGAGAGTGTTCACCATTTACTATTCAATGTTATAGATTTTCCCCTCTGCGTTCTCTCCGTGCTCTCCCCCTAGTCCTGGCTCTCCCAGCTGCCCCCACAGAAATACTACCAATCGCACTGTATTATCTCTGGATGGGTGCCAGTCCCAGTCCCAGCGCTCACTGCGACATTGCACCACGTTCTTACTCTCGCTGCACAAACTGACACAGGCGCATCCTGGAATCCCAGGAACTGCGCTTCAGAGTCGATCTAGTGGGTTTGGGTTGGAACCACCCCTTGTATAATTCCTAGGTGTCAGAAAAACAGACGTAACACTCTGTTCTGCCCTGTTTGTGACAGAGGACGTATGACAACGGAGCCTCCAACGGATGACATTTAAAGGGCTATCTTCCCAGACTCCCAGCAGCTCTGCCCATGATATCGCTCCAGTCACTCTAGTCAAAGCAGCCCATCTAGACTCTCCAATGTGATCAGCAAACCTGCCTTTGACATTTTCCTGCTGTTTCAACAGACACCCACTCTCACTAGAACTAGGTGAAATTTCAGCTGAACATTTTTTCTGAAAAAGCTGCAGATCCAGGGACACGACCACATTTTAGGAGTTCATGGTAACAGTGTTCATGTAGCCAGGTTGGTCCCAGAATATTGAAGAGACAAGGTAGGTGTTTTATTGGACCAATTTCTGTTGGTCGAGAGGACTAGGGTGACCAGATGTCTCAATTTTACAGGGACAGTCCCAATATTTGGGGCTTTATCTTATCTAGGTGCCTGTTACCCTCCACCCCCATTCCGATTTTTCACACTTGCTGTCTGGTCACCCTAGAGGGGACAAGCTTTTGAGCTTTACAGAGCTCTTCGGGGTCTGGGTAGGAAGCAGAGGATTTAGCTGTAACACTCCGGTTCCTTCCTCAGACCTGAAGAAGAGCTCTGTGTAGCATGAAAGTGTGTCGCTTCCCCCAACAGAGGTTGGTCGAGATAAGATCTTATCTCACCCACCTTGTGAGTTCATGGTAGTTTCACTGAATTGTTTTTAAAAAAAAATCACAATGTTTCATTTTTTTGGTTTGAAATGACTTTCAAAAATTCCTTTAGTCTTATTTTAAAAAAATTTATTTAGAATGGTCAAAGTTAAAATAAATGTTTCATTTGACCCAGAATAAAATTTCTCTCGACGTAGAGTCAAAATCTTTGAAACATTTCATGTGGTGTTGGACTTGCAATCAATTTTGTTTTGACTTTTCAAATTGCCAACAACAAAACCAAACCACCATTATTCACCCAGTTCTGCTCTGGCTCCCATCATCAGAAGCAAAAACATTCATCTCAGTAGGCAACATTGGTGGAAAACATGGCTTTAGTTTTTATTGGAGATGTCAACCCAAGGTCGGTTAAGTCTCTTTAGGAAGTTTTGCAAGCTTACAGACCCTGGTATGAGCTAGGGAGGCCATTGATGTTCATGGGACTGATCCCCACCTGTTAGATGTTGACTTCAATGGAGGCAAGGCCAATTTACATAAGCAAGGATCTGGCTCGGTGTCTTTACGTCAGAAATAGGCAGAAAGACCCTTTTCTTCCTGTTTTAAAGAAGGGCCCCGACCTTTGCCAGGAGAGTGGGGATGGAGGGCCCAAGGGGTCTCCCACGCTGCCACACACACCAGGCAGTCACAGTGCCTACACCAAGGAGTGTGGTGTCATTCGCCTACATTACTTGCCACTCAGAGAAAGCTTCTGTCCCTCCCAGGGCTCTCTGGAGAGCTTTGGCTCTGTACTGCCTCCTTTACCTCAAGCCCATGTATTTGTCAGACAATCTGGCCCTTAACCGATGGCTTCTGCCTGTCTACTGTGCACAGCCGCACATTTGAGCTGCTATAGCATTTTCAGACCAAGGATCTTCAAACATTTTGCAGACATTTGCTGGCTTTCGCAGCACTCCAGGGAGGTGGATTTTAATTAGACCCATTTTCCATCTGGGCAAGCTGAGACAGAAAGGTTAGGGGCTAGGCTGGGACTTGGCCCACACATTTGCCTGGGGGAGTATGGGAGAGCAAAGGCCTCTGCCCCCCTTTACGCCTCTGGGCCAGGTGTGCAGGAGCAACGTGCACCTCTCACTTCCCTAGAGCAGGAGAGAGGGGGCAGGCATGGCCTTGGTGTCACCCCCGCCCACTGGCCAGCAGAGCCCTGCCAGTTTGGGGGTGGGGCAGGTTTGCTGGCATGGGCTAAGAGCAAGAACAAGCAGTTGTAGCTCAGAAGCATCTGAGCACCTCCCCGGGGCTACTCCTGGGACAGCGCTGCTTCTGTATAATCAGGGCTGTGCTTAGGGGCCCACGCGAGTCTTAAGTGACTTGCCCAAGGTCATGCAAATCAGTGTCGGGGAGACAGCAGTATTTCTGTTACAGCAGCACCCAACAGGGGCCAGGCACTGTACAGCTGGATTAGAACTCAAGACTCCTAATTCCCACCCTGCCATCACATTTCCTCCAGCTAGACAGCTGCAAAACCAAAGCTTGCTAATGCCACTAATATTGATGGATTGAGCAAGAACCATTGTTCTCATTCCTCTTCCCCTCCCCATCTCCCAGCTACACCCTGCTGATGTGCATTGGTGCACTACCGGGCTGTGATTGGGTAAGACCAGTTCACCAGCCTGTTTGTTACATTGCTTTTGGGGGGGGGGTGTTTTAATTCTCTCTCTCTCATCCTCCCTCCCCCTGCAGCCCTTTCCAACCCAATCTCGACACCCATCTTTCACACAGATCACCGAGATGAAGGTTAACATTAATTAAGGTGCATGCTATGGCTTTCTCAAGGAGCTGTCCCATCTCTGCGCTTCCAGGTTCTTTCTTTACCCAGCTGGTATGTTTAGAGACTGCCACGATCAAGCTTGTGATCTGGGACACTGCAGGACAGGAGAAGTACCATGGTGTTTGCCATCTTTATTACAGAGGGGCGAATGCTGCCCTTCTTGTATTTGACATAGCCAGAAAGGTAAGAGCAGCGATGGCTTGTTCTCCTGCCTCTCTCCTCCAGAAGGGTTTGCCTTTATCTTTCTAAAATATCCCAACTGAATCTTGATCATGCAGCCACGCCGCTGGTAGGCTGCAATAGTTCTAGTGTAGGGTCGCTTCCCAATACGTCTCCAGACATTTCAACCAAGACTGCTTTTTCCTGCACACATCACGTAAGGGCTACACATCATGGGCAGGTTTATCCTTCTCTTCTGGTAAAGGTGGGTGAAGACATGCAAGGAACTGGTACAGACATTTCACTGACAGTGGACAATAAATGCTCACGCTTTCCCCCTCAAAGCCAAGATTTCTCTGTCTACCCCTGCCTCCCAGCCCAGTCCAGCTCACCAGCCAAGTAGGTAATGAGGGAGCATCACTAAGTGCTCTTTGTTCCCCTACCCTCATGTAACCCCACACCTGGGTGTGGTGTCCTGTCCCATCTAGTGGCACCGACACCACTTAGAGCAGAGGTAGGCAACCTATGGCAAGGGTGCCGAAGGTGGCACGCAAGCTCATTTTCAGTGGCACTCACACTGCCCGGGTCCTGGCCACCGGTCCGGGGGGCCCTGCATTTTAATTTAATTTTAAATGAAGCTTCTTAAACATTTTAAAAACTTTATTTACTTTACAGACAACAATAGTTTAGTTTATATATTATAGACTTATAGAAAGACTTATAGACTTATAAAAACATTAAAAGGTATGACTGGCACGCGAAACCTTAACTTAGAGTGAATAAATGAAGACTCAGCACAGCACTTCTGAAAGGTTGCCAAGCCCTGACTTAGAGAGAGATAAAATGAGTTACACTAATGTCTGTTTCTGATGGACTGTTCCAGGGGGACATGTCGCATGATCTCCCACTACGTTATGAAGGTTTTTTCCCTTTTACTAGTAATATGCAACACACAGGAACCGCAACACCGAGGGCCATATGTCTGTATTACTGCCATGGTAGTTACAGAAGGAGGAGACCATAGGCTGCTGATGAGTAACATCTCACAGTAACAGAGCTTTATTGAAGAGGTAGACCAAGCTTCTAAGAATCCTTGCCCCATCACAAGAGAGCCCAATCACCTCAGCCCATCACCTGTAGGCTGGGTCTACGACCCACTGGGGATCCATGGTGGTTGGGTCATGTCTGATGGAGGAGAAGTCATCCTTGGCTTTGGGGAAGCAAGTATATTTAGAGCTGGTTCCATGCTGAGTAGTGCTCCTAGCATCACTATCTGTCAAGTGCATTACCCATTTGTTTCTACCATTTTTACCCCTCACCTGCCAATCTCCTTTGGGCCATGTGACAGCCGCTGAGTATCTGTTGGTTTAATGTCGGTGTGTGTGTCTCTCTCTCACCTTTCCAGTCAACTTTTGCGAGAGCAAAGCTATGGTTGAGGAATTAGAAGGAATTTCTTCCCGATGAGCTCGTGATTGTTTTAGTCGGCAATAAGATAGATCTTGCTGCTCAGCGGAATTCACCTTTGAGGTAAGTGCACTGCAGTAAAATCTCAGCACTTGGCAGATTCTCTCTTTCAAAAACACCACGGCAGCGTGTTTCCCAAGTGCTGCACTTCAGGCTTTCACACTGAACAGTTTATAAGTAAATGTTTATGTGAACGCCATTCTCCTAGCAGTGAGCAATATAGCAAGGCCCCACTGGCTGCCAGCGATGTTAGAGGTCATAAATCCCATTTTGCCATCTGCTTCAGCTGCTAACTTTCTTGGATCTTCGAGACTTTTCTGAGCTTTGGTGGGTTTGTTCAGAGGGTTCAGAGTGTGCATCGGTAGGTTTCCATGTCAGACAGAATGTTCCCAGATGTTGCTTCAAAACTTGCCATCGATGAGTCAATGCAGAGAAAAATACATAGATGCTTTGAATTATATTAAAAAATTTCAGCAGCCTCACTAGAAGCTGATGCTGCATCACTGACCACCAAGTTCAATGAATGAGAAATGCATGGGACAAAAGAAGCTCGAGGGTTTCACCCTCGGATCCGTGTCTGCACTCCTCTGTTCTTTCCTCTCACGTTGGCACCATGATCCTAGCCCTGACCTCTCATGTCAGCTATTGCAATTCCTGTATCTTCCAGCTTCTTAAGAAGCACATTTGTCATACCAGCTCCTGGAGTATCATCAATGTCAATAAATTCTAGAAAATGCTCTCTGACCGTCACCATTGCAAGGACATTTTCACTAGGTTCTTCTCTTGTTACAAAATGCACCATTAAAGTCATTTATTGCATATGGCTGATGTTAGGTGTGCAGCCCAGAAGTCAACTGCTGCAAATGGACCATTTTGAGTACCACTACAAATTCTTTTTCCCCTCTCCTGCTGGTAAAGGCTCACCTTAACTGATCACTCTCATTAGAGTGTGTATGGTAACACCCATTGTTTCAGGTTCTCTGTGTATATATAGCTTCCTCTTGTATTTTCCACTGCATGCATCCCATGAAGTGGGCTGTAGCCACAAAGCTTATGCTCAAATCAATTTGTTAGTCTCCAAGGTGCCACAAGTACGCCTGTTCTTTTTAGTAATACCTTGCTGACTTCAAATCTGCCACAATCTTCTGTTTGATTTTTGTTACCAGTAACTATATGATCTCATTTTGAATGGTTTTTCCAAGGTAGTGGTGTATGTACATTTCTTGAGTGGTGACTCTTCTTAGATGCTCCTGGAGTACAGCATCAAACTCAGCCATTAGCGCCACAGTTTTAAGGAAGTTTCCATTGTTTGGCCCAGACAGCTGATCTGAAGTGCTAGGTTTTGGGTGGAAGCATTTTCAGAACATTTTGCCAGTACAGAGACTCTGATGCAATCTTCTCTTGATGCTGATCATCTAGGGTGGCCTTTAACCTTAGTCTCATCTCAAGCTCTTTCCACCTATGCAATGCTCTCTGGTGATTTGCTGCCTTCTCATGGCATGCCAGATTTCTTGCCAGATTTTTCCAGTCCTTTGTTTCTGTAGAACCCAATGTGGCTGGAACATTAGACTGGAAGAGTTTGCAACAAAAACAGTATGCAGCATTCTGGGTTTCTGAGTACATAAGCCGTGGCCTCTCCACTTTGTCACCATTGGGGATTTCACACCAGTAATATGTTGGATGGAAACTTCTATTTTCATTGTCTTTGGGGAACATGAAGTTTCACTTGCTGTGGCCCATGCAGAACAAGGAAGTCCCTCAGGCTACTGCTCAAGTGGGTCCACAGTCCTGGATCATCTAGACTTAAGGAACTAAACTCAGCAGCAGCTGCTTCTTGTGCCTCCACCACACTCTTCTCTGATCTATGCTTTTCTTCAGGAATATGCTTGGTTACATCCATTTGAGATGGGAGATATGGATGCTGCAGTAGCTGCCAGGTCACCTGCACTCTGCCTAACTGGAAGATCAGGCATCTCCTCACCACTCACATCCTCACTGGGGCCGGAAGGCTCACGGTGAACATTTGTGTCTATGTATCTCAGGAGAGCTCCTTCCTGCTTAGATAGAAAAGCTTCCTTTGCTTTCTTTCTTTTTCTGAATGCTGCCCCAGAGGGGCGTTTTCTTCTTTCACTCGTGACTGCTGTTCTGTGCCAACTAGAGTGGCTCTCAACACTCAGTTGAAGGGGACAAATAAGCAGGCTGGTAGCAGGGCCTGAGTGAGGGAGGATATCAGCATCTTAAGGGCCTAACTGGCTCCTATTATGTCAGGTGACTGCCTGTTCTCCTCAAGCGGGTTCAGGGAAGCAGCAGGAAACAGGAAGCTCCCTAAGAAGCTGGTGGGAATCAGTCCAGGCTCCTGGGGGTGCTGGAGGTTACAGAGGCGCCTCCTCCTCTCTCTCCCTGCAGCTCCTGCTGCTTTCTGTTATTCCCTCTCACCTTTTCTCCTGCCTGCCTGTTACGTCTCTTGTGCCCTCCTTCCTCCAGCACAGCACTCCACCAGCTCTGTGCATCTAGAGCAGGGAGAATACATATGCACCAGCACCAGACACATTTTCTACACTCTGGGTCCTAGTGGTGCCCGCCCACAGTCTGGCACCTGAGGCTGCCACCTCAGTTTGCCTCATGGTAAGGCCAGCCCTGGGAATGAATATCTGTGATTTCAGCTACAGAGTTGCTCCAAACATTTCACAGTGACGGTGCAATGTGGTGTTAAATTTCAAATGACATATTCCACATCACCTTTTAAATAAGTATCACTCACCACACTGGTGAGTATGTCATGCCCGACAAGAGTCGCTGACACAGAGTAACAAACCACTAGTGGGCCTCTGTGTCAAACATGGGTAGGTCTTCAGTGCCATTAACCCCCCACCCATCCACACACAAACCCACCCACTTTGCAGTGAGGGTGCAGAATAAACGATTCCAGTGCTGATAGGCCTCCAGTGTCTTCCCACAAATCCCCTGGTGCGCCCAGAAGGAGAGTGCGTGGAGTTCTCCCACAATCCCCTGGGAAGGAATTAGAGTGGTTCAGCGTACTGCAGCAGACAGAACCACGGGCTGTGCCTCCAGAAGCCAGAGCAACACAAGCGAGTCGCAGCACAGTGGGGGACACAATTTGGCAGGGAGTTGCCATGTGGCTGCTGCCAGCCAGGCTAGGTCAACTTGGGTGCCAGTCACCTGAGTTAGCGCTTTGAAGACGTACAAGGGTGAAATACAGCTATAGCCGCAGGCTGTGTGTCAGCTGGACACGTGATCAATAGCACGTGCCCTTGCCTAGCACCATTTGATCATGCAGACAAAGGTTGTTGTGATGCCTCTTCTCCAGGGCTCTGGTGGGAGTTAGGACTGGCTGGAAAACAAGACTTCCATTGTGTGAAACAAGTCACCAGGCAGGCATTGTGTGAGAAACAGAGTCACCAGGCAGAGCAGGGATTCAAACCTGGCTTCCACACACTCCAGTGATTGCGCTACACACAGAGCTGTTAATAAAAATGGGGGGGGGGGGGAGAGAAATGGGTTCTCCCCCCCACAGCCGCCTGCCTGAGAAACATTCTTGGAGAAGAAAAAAACGTGTGTGTGGTAAAACAAAAACGCTTTCTGCTTGCCACACCAGCATTTCCAATAGAAACACGTTGGCAAAGAATCCTGACCAGCTCTAGCGGAGATAGGAGTAGGGTGAGAAGGGGGGGGAGGCTGTGCGCGCGCCTGGCCTTCTCTGCCAACTTCCTGGCTTGTGGGCTTTAAATCTCAGCCCAGGAGAGCCTGTTAGTGCATCTATGGTTGCAGTTGTGCTCCTGCTTTGACCCTGTGGTATTAATGTGTTGACACCTTTCTTCTCACCCCCCCACACACTTTGGACAAGATCTCGCTCTGAATATGTCCAGTCCAGTCAGGAGAACCGCAACTTGCCCTGCTACACTAGTGTTTGTGTCCATTCCGAGATTGCTTCTCCAGGTTGGCACCCTGCAACCCTGTCCACACTGGGCAGGGCCCTGTAATGCCTGAGGTGTCTGATCATACAGGGAGGAGCTGTGCCTCCCTGCCAGGCCTAAGGACAAGAGCCAATACCTTGTAAATGGAGCCCTTATTTCCACCACTTTCCAGGACATTTCCCAAGCTGGATGTGATTACCGTGCAGAACACACCTACGTCTACTTTGAAATAACCCTGTTTTTGTACCTTCCCCGCCCAACTAGGAGGCGGAGGAGTTTGCAAAGAGTGAAAGCTTAATCTACATGGAAACGTCGGCAAAATCCAACCACCAAGTGACTGAGGTGCTTATGGCCATAGGTAAGTTCCAATTGAGAAGCCGCTGGACAGGTAACAGCACTAGAGAGGTCTGTGCCAGCTCTCTGCCTTGTGAGCGATAGCACTGCACCGCTTGTCTGCTCCCAGTTGCTCAGGGGCAATTAGGGTTGAGTCACTTGACCTGAAGAGGTCCAGGAACTGGAAAGTCTTTACTGTGACTGCAGCAGTGCCTTGCCTGTAGGCCTAGACAAGAGGTGACTGGTACACTCTGGCCTGCAGGGGCGGCTCTACAAATCACGCTGCCCCAAGCAGCGCGGAGCGCTGCGCCGCCCTTCCCCGGTCCCGCGGCGGGTCCCCTCTTCCCGCGGCTCCGGTTGAGCTCCTGCCGGCATGCCTGCGGCAGGTCCACGGACCGGGACCAGCGGACCTGCTGCAGTCATGCCTGCGGGAGCTCAGCCGAGCCGGGAAGACGGACCGCGCCGCAGTCATGCCTGCGGCAGGTCCGTTCGGGCTCCGTGGACCTGCCGGCACACGACTGCGGAGCTCAACCGAGCCAAATGCCGCCCCGCCAGCGCTGCCTGCTTGGAGCGCTGGGGTCGAGAGCCGCCCCTGCTGGCCTGTCAAGCCTCACAGCTGCCAAGAGCGAGCGAGACAGATCCAGAGCAGTGGCTTCCCCATTGCAAACACAGACAGGCTGCCCCCTGCTGCCCCCCCCAACTTCTGAGACAAGCAAACTTCTGGAGTGGTTCTGCCTTTGCCGCCGGGGTGAGGGTGGAACCTGCTGAGCGCTGAATGGGGAGGAGGTTCACCCACCCTTTGGAACACCAGCCACTGGCCCTAGCAATGGGGAAGTGGGAATTTCTCCCCACTCTCCAGATTCCTCACTGTCACTCCTAGAGGAGCTCTTCTCTCTGAGACCCATTCCCCTTGGCCCCAGTTATGATCCCCAGACAAACCAAGCCATGTTTCCTTCATCCCTCAGGCCAGAGATCAGAGGCCTCACCCAGGCTGCAAAACAAGATCCCTGCATCCTTCTTCCTTAGGGGGTAGAATAAAGCCCTCGAACCGGCTAGGACAGTGGCTCTCAACCTTTCCAGATTACTGTCCCCCTTTCAGGAGCCTGATTTGTCTTGCGTACCCCAAGTTTCACCTCGCTTAAAAACTACTTGCTTGCAAAATCAAATATACAGCTGTGTCGCAGCACACAACTACTAAAAATTGCTTACTTTCTCTTTTACCATCATTAATTAGAATATAAATATTGTACTTACATTTCAGTGTATAGTGCACAGAGCAGCATAAACAAGTCATTGTCTGTATAAAATTGGAGTTTGTACTGACTTAGCTACTGCTTTTTAATGTGGCCTGTTGGAAACCTAGGCAAATATCTAGATGAGCTGATGTTCCCCCTGGAAGCCCTCTGCATATCGCTGGTTGAGAACCACGGGGCTAGGCAACAGAGCCAGAGGCTCAGCTAGACTGAGTCAGTCTCGCTCCACTGGACTGGCCCAGAGAGTCTTTGAGGTTTCTTCTTTCTTCAGAGAACAGACACATCCAGCCCCCTCCCAAGAACCAGTTATGCCCAGAGACAATCCCGAGTGGTCAGTCCTCCCTTCACCTGACGCCGACTACTGCCAAGCCCCCAACGGCGCTGGGTTCATGGGAGGCTAACCAGAACCAGCAGTTTGCAGACACTTCTGGCGCGAGCCACATGCAGGCCCACATGCAGGTGGAACCTGGGGCTCTGTCCTACCCATCCCACTTCGCCTCCTGGGCCTCCGATGACAGTAGCTACCCACAGGACGTTAGCCAGCTGACCCTGTATTGCCATATGGGGATTCAAACGTGGGGTATGCCTCCCGCTTGACCCTGCACAAATGGCAAACCGCTGCCATTACCTTGGCAGTCCGTGAGATGGCACTAGAGTCTTCTCATGTTTGTTCCTATTAATGAAACCGCTTGGCGAAAGCTCTAGAATAATAGGACACAACTGCAGCAACAGATTCCACCTACAGCATATCGTGAACCAATAATAAGCATTTACTACCCCATAGATATTCTTGGTCCTTAAGAATGCTAGCAGTTTGAGAGTGACAATTTGAGAGTGACAATTCATGAGACACCTAGCACCCATCTTATGCCAGTTTCAAGTTAGGGTCTCCTACTTCTACTTCCTTTTTAAAAGAATTTCACTAAAGCTTATAGAGATGTGATTTGCACATCAACACCACCATTCTATCTGATAATGGGATTTCCTACAGACAACTTGGTGCAATACAACATTTGCTGTCCTGAGATGTTTTTAGGGGGATGTCCATGATGCAGGTGCGGTGGAATCTGTAGATGTTCTAGGGTGGGGAATGAAGAAGTGTATGGGAGAGTCCTGAGGGAGGGATCATTTTCCAGAAAGAACAAAGGAGCATGAGGAAAATTGTGGATGGAAGTTTGTTAGATAGTAAGTGCAGGAGTCCTAGGCCAAGGACCATATGGGTCTCAAGGTAAAAAAATAGGAAGTTAATAAAGTTAAAATGTAAACTTAATTTAAATCAACATTATAAATAAGAACATACCGGGTCAGACCAAAGGTCCATCTAGTCCAGTATCCAGTCTTCTGACAGTGGCCACTGCCAGGTGTCCCAAAGGGAATGAACAGAACAGGTAATCATCAAGTGATCCATCCCCTGTTGCTCATATTTAGATATTTTAAATCTTAATAAATTTAGAGGGGCAGATCCCCAGGCCTAGCCCAATAGCACATGAGGGATGGAGAAAGTGGCTCCTAAGGTTCCTTTTCCTCTCTCTCTTGCTTGTTGTGGGTCAGTCCTTGGCATAAATTGAAAGAGCCCTGGGGCTGCTTTAAGTTTCACCACCAGGAACCATTCTGCTGGTTGGGGATTGGGCCACACCCCAGCCCACTGCTGATGGGAGGGGGACACAGCAGGGGACCCCGTAGCTGCTCCATTAGCGGATGGAAAGTTGCTCCAACAAAGTCAGAGCAGGCTCCGAGTATGTAGCACAAAATGTTACAATAACTCAGCAGAGAAGGACTGAGAATTTCTTATTCTCAGTTTCTTCACAGCTCCCGAGTTATTGAAATAGGAACAACAGAAGGAACCAGCCCCTCAGCCTCAGCCCTGGAAGAAGTCACGCGTGGACCTGCGAGAGCCAAGCAATCACACTAAGAAGTGTTGCATGAACTAAAGGAAATGGCAGACTGACCTAAGGTTAGCATCAAGTGTGTTTTTATTGGGGGGGGAAAGGGGGGAAGGGAGGCTGGCCCTATGTATTGTGTGCAGGCAGCATGGTTCTAGGGGGCAGCTGGTGTGTCAGACCGTGATTATTGCTTTTATTTTTCATTATTGTCAGTGTTCGATTGAAGAACTGTACGAGAGGAGATATTGCCCAATGCAAGGAACCTGAAAAGCGCTGCAAGTCTCCTCTCGCTTGTGTTTGCTCAGTGTTATCATTATACAAGAATACAGTGCAAAGTAGCTTCACAAATAAAAACAGCAAAAAGGAGGAGTAATCTCTCTCTCTCTCCCCCCACCCCCCTTCACCTTTGCAAATTCTATAAAACTTTTACAGAGGCTGTTAACATTAAGGTCACCAAATCATTAAATGCAAGACATGGAATAGCCAGAACATGCAGCTCGAGTTTAATATTGCCTTAAGAACTCATGATTTTGTCATGAGTCTTGTGATTTTTGGGGCGTTTCTTAAAGCTTCAGCTGCTGGAGTCAAATGATCACTTGGGAATCTTTAAACAAACAACAAATCCAAAACTAACATTTTCTGGCCCTCCTGGTTGTGGAAAAAACTGAGAACATGAAACAAGCACACCCTGAAGGTCCAGAAACCAGATTGTAAATAAGGAGACTCTGAACATTATTTAAAAGTCTCATGAATTTCTGGGAGGAGATGGGGGCTGATTTCTCAATTGAGTACCTGGGATTGGCAATACTTCAATAGTATAGATTTATAGAAATAAACCAGGGCCTGATTCTGCTCAAACTTACACACTTGCAACACTAAAGCGAACGGCGTTAACTTACATTGGTGTAAATAAGAGAATCAGACCTTCTCACTTAGGCCACGTCCACACTAGAAACTCCAGCTGGCACAGTGGTGCTGCATCTACACAAAAAGGGTTTGCCAGGATGCTACCCAAGCCCAGCAAACTTTTTCTGTTGCAGACTACGCAAAAAAATCAAATTTTGTCTTGCGCTTGTCAAGTAACCAGTTTACTAACATATCTAACCTTGTTAATTTCAGCACACTTAGTTGTGAACTGATCACCGATGCCTCAATGCTAAGGGCATGTCAAGATTCAAAGATCATCTACTTGTGAATTCAGCAAAGAGTCCTGTGGCTCCTTATAGACTAACAGACGTATTGGAGCATGAGCTCTCATGGGCTAAGCATGCTTCTCTCTTCCCCTCCTGCTTGGGTGGCACATTAGCCCCCCTTGCAGTTGGTTTTGTTGTAAAGACACATTTAGAGGCATGGGGCAGTTCACACCTCTCAGGGTGGTTGTTTCTGGCCATCTGCTGGCTCAAGCCAGGTCTACACTACAGCCTTCTGCCAGCATGGCTGGATCGGGGGGGTGACCCCCGTGTAACACACCTGTGCCTGCAGTAAGCCTGGAGTGCCGATACACAGCAGAACTGCACTGTTACTGGGACAGCTTGTTTCCCCTGCGGCGGCGGGGAGAGTCTGGAATAATCCATGGGGGCAAAGCCTTTCAAGGGAGGGCCAGACCCCAGGCAGACATCGCCACGTTGGTTAGTCTCAGGTCACATTTTCCATCCACTGCCCTGCAGCCAGGAGGGTCAGAAGTGGGATCCCAGGCACTGAAGCCTTAGGCCTGGGTCTATAGTTTGTCTATGCACTGATCTGGCTCTGGGAAGTGAATCAGCCCTGCCTCCAGCATAGACCTGTCAGGCACAATCCATCACCCACATCCCAGGCAGCTCAAAACCAAAAGGGAATGGAGAGGCTTATCTGAAAGGGTCTTCAGGAGACAGGCCACCCTCCAGCAGGAGCAGATCACTGGCTGGGCTCTGGGTCACACAGAGAATCTAGGGGTTTGTCTAAGACGCTTTCCTCTTAGGAACTCCTAGGCTGCTGCCTCTTCCTGCTTAAATACCTGCCCTGCTAAGCCCAGCTGGAAGCTGGCTGCCTCTAATTGGCAGGCTGAACGGGGCCTCTGGGGCCAGGCTCCCTTTGCAGAACATTAACCCTTTTCCTCTCTGATTGAGCGTGGGACACATTCACCCCAGCGCTGACACACTCCAGAAGCCTTCTCAGCCCCTGGGCTGTCGTTCCATTTGCTTCCTGCCCAGCAGCCTCACTGTGCGCAAGGCTTGTGTCACTTTTGGAGGTGGAGAATTTCCCCCACCCGCTTCAGTGGAGTGACTCCTGAGTTACCCTGGGGGGGAGAAAGGAGAATCCGGGCCCCTAATTATGTAGCAGTTGCTGCTTTCCCCAGCAGCGGCTGTTCATGCTGCAGGAGCTCAGGGCTGGACTTTCTCCCTAAGGCCAGTGGGCAGCTCTCAGCACCCAAGTTGCTCCCCCAGAGGACAGAGCAGCCTCCTGCCTCCTTCTGTGCTGCCTGCCCAGCAGCCCCCTTCCTCACCCGCTCCAGCCCTCTCTGCCCCGGAGCCGCCTGAGAGTGCAGCCAGGGGAAGCGCTGCCCGGCTGGCGGGGCAGCTCGTGTTCCTTCCCGCCCGGGGAACGTTCTGTGCCTGCTGAGAGCCCCTTCCCCCACTCGCCAGGGGTCCCGCACGCTGTCTCCTGCCACAGCCCCAAGCCAGGCTCTGCAAAGGGCTGCCTGCCGCCTGCTGGTGCCTGCTGCGCGGGGCCGCCACTTCAGGGCTGGGTAACAGGCTGCCACTACCCCCCCGCCCGCAGTAACCAGGCTGTTAGTGTCCGGTCACTACGTTTGACCGAACACGCCAGGTTCCCTTTTCAGCTGGACTTTCTGGTCAGAAACTGCACACCTGGCAACCCTCATTTCTGATTCTGTGCTAGCAGCTGCGTATTGCTCCCACTGCCAAACGTGGTGCGTGACTCGTATCCCCCTTTTCCAGAGGCGCTTGCAGCCCCACTGAAGCCAATGGCGCTAGGCCGAGTTTCACCCGCAGCGGATCTGGCCTACTCCGCAGTGTTTCTCAAGTACCGTAGCACAGCCTGGCACTCCGGGCTGGCTGCCGGTGGGCCGCGGACGGCAGGATAGCAGCAGGGAGCTCAGCCCAGCCAGCTCAGTGCGGGGCAGCAGGCATGCAGTGTTTAAAAGGAGAGCAGGGACATTGGACATGGCAGTTTGGTGGAAGGGGGAAGTCAGGCCTACGTGGATTCAGCAGTGGGTGACCAGATGTCCCGATTTTATCGGGACAGTCCCGATATTTGGGGCTTTTTCTTATATAGGCTCCTATTACCCCCATCCCCGTCCCGATTGTTCACACTTGCTGTCTGGTCACCCTAATTCAGCATCTTCTAGACTTTTAAGCCAGAAGGGACCATTAGATCATCTGGTCTGACCTGACTAATAGGCAAATCTCATGCAGAGCGGCAGGGGTGGCCCGCAGTGAGTGACTAACAGAGCTGGGAATTAGAGACGCCAGCTCAGGCCTCAGCAGAGCAATAAGTGTTTGTTGTCCTAGGAGGTGGGTGGAACTGCACAGATGCACAATGGCAGGATGGCTGCCATCTGGACTGTGCAGAGCCAGTTGTGTGGGGCCTGCTGAAATGGTCATCTTGATTCGCCAGCGTATTACTCCTGCTGGCATGACACATTGGTCAGGGGAGTAGGGCCAGTTATATTCCTCCTGCTTTCAGATGGATTCAGAATCCAGACTAAAACGCTGGCTCCTCTGCCCGGTGATCACGTCAAAAGACTTTATTGTGTGGAAGAGAAATTGTTCAGGAAAAGGGACGCAATCTCAGGGGAAAGTGACGCCACTCGGTTCTAAAGATCCTAGTGCCCAGGAGAGTTGAGACAAGTCTGATTCGTTTGAAGTCGCAGCAGACACGTGCCGGGCTCAGTTTCTCAATTTTTTTATTATTTTTTTGGTTTGTATAAAAGAGCCCATGTTCTAGGAAGATAATTAACATGGGAATTTGTATTTCTTTCCCCCAGCAGTTTTCTGGCACAAATCATGTTAGATTTAAGAGCAAAAGCCAGAGATGGGGACAAATGGGGAACAGGGGAGAGAAAAAGAAAAAACAGACAAGAGGGAAATTGTCTCCAAAAATACTGGAGTTATCAACTGCTCTTTGGTTTCTATCATTTATAGCCACAAAGATACTGTAGATTGAAATGAGACCAAACATTTTCATGTGCCTAGAAGAGAGTCTGGGATGTGGAAGGGAGAGAGGAGAAGGGTCTTTTCTTATCATCATTCAAATTCATTCTTTGTCTTGGCCATTTCATTCATCTTGAAGGGATTCACTGCTTTCTTCTAGAGGGAAGCAAGCTTGCCTGTGTCCATAGCCCGACTTCCGGGAGCTCTCCACGACAGCTCTCCTCTGGCCAAACCATCCCACGGGTCTGATCCCATGCCCCGTGTACCAGGAAGGGTCGATATCAGGGTCTAGAAGGCAAAGGCCAGGAAGTCTTTAGAACGTGAGGCTGAGGACTAATTCTCCTGAGCATGTGTCACAGCCACCTGCTTGGGATGGAGAAGGAGGGACTTCCCGAGCTAAAACCATGGACTGGTCCAGCTGGAGTTAAAGCTCCCAAGCTCTAGGCTGTGATCGCTCATATCCTCTGTGGCTCAGGCTCAGGCCCCAACCTGTAACATACACTTGCCAGTGGTTGCACCTGCCTTGTCATTGCCGGTGGTGAGCAGGTGGCGTGGCCTTCGCTTATTTTAAAATGACAATGTCTTTTGCACAGTAATGAAGGAGGGAAGGGGGTAGCCATACAGAGGACTGGGTGACTCAGGGCACTGGGAATGGGGTGCAACCCTCTTCCCCTGTCTAGTTCCCGTTGTGCCGGCCCTATGGAGAAGCACAGGACTCGATTCTCCAGGGACTGCCGTCCAGCCCCTTTCACAACCACCGCTAAAAACCAACAGCAGGCACCCTGAGCCACGCAGCGCAAACAGGGCCCTGCTGGGGTGACGGGAACCAAGGGCCACATTCTTGGCTTGGAGCAGATCCTTTGAAATCAGTGGGGCTCTGCTGATTCACAGCCGCTGAGGATCTGGCCCATGTGCTTAGTTCTCTGGCTCTGCAGTGACTCACTTGCTGACATGCGACCTGTGCGTCCTCGCGGCAGTTAGAACATGGGCTTTGTGCTATGAGCACGGGGGGCCCTGTCATCCTGAGACTGCCGACAGCCCGGTGTGTGTATAGGCTGCCCCACCACCAGAGCACCAGGCAACTCCATTGCCCAAGCTAATTCAGGTGGGCTGGGGAGTCAGGAGAGCTGGGTTCTAACCCTGCCTGTCACCTCGAGAAAGTCACCGCCCCTGTGTCTGGTGTGTTTATATTGCAAACTCATTCAGGAAGGGCTGTTACTGCCAGGGGTGTGCCTGGAACTTAGCACAGAGCGGCCTGATCGCGTCGGGTGCCACCGGGTGCTGCCGTGACACACGTTGTAGGAAGAGATTTGCTGGACAGGCTGATTAAAAACTGCAAGTTTTTGAGTTCTGCTGTCTGGAAAGTTCCTCTAGACTTTTCCTGGCTCATGGAATCTGCAACGCGGCTGGGCCAGGAAACTCCGTCTGTCGGCCCTTTGTAGGCCTTGCTGGGGAGAACAGCCTTCGGGGTGGGTGGGAGGAAGGGGGTGAAAAGATGTAAGGAATTGTTTTAGAGTGTCTGAAGTCTCTCTAAAGGATCGTTTTGAAGTCCAGCTCCTGGACTGAGCCAGAGCGGAGTGGCTGGGTGAGGGGGAGGATGGATTGGGTTGCAGAAGATGAGAGGGAAAATGCAGAGGCAGGAGGGGGAAGCTATGCGGAGCAAGAGGTGGTTTCTGGACAGACAAGATCAAAGCCTAGATAATGAAAGGACAGAAAGCTCAGCCATCTCACGCTGCAGCCGTCTAGCCTTGCAGCAACCCGCAATGTTGCACGTTCACCAGCAGAGGGCGCTGCTACACAGGCCCGAGCCATGTCATCAAAGATTGTACTGGTTTCAAAGTGGTAGCCGTGTTAGTCTGTATCAGCAAAAAGAACGAGGAGTACTTATAGACTCATAGGGCTTGGCTACACTTACAAATTTGCAGCGCTGCAGCAGGGTGTGAAAACACACCCTCTGCAGCGCTGCAAATTGCGGCGCTACAAAGCGCCAGTGTAATCAAAGCCCCAGCGCTGGGAGCCGCGCTCCCAGCGCTGTCCGTTATTCCCCACAGGGAGCTGGAGTACGGACAGCGCTGGGAGAGTTTTCTCCCAGCGCTGGCGCTTTGACTACACTTAGCGCTTCAAAGCGCTGCCGCGGCCAGCGCTGCCGCGGCAGCGCTTTGAAGTTTAAGTGTAGCCATAGCCATAGACTTTAAGGTCAGAAGGGACCATTATGATTATCTAGTCTGACCTCCTGCATAATGCAGGCCACAGAATCTCACTTCTATAACAAACCCCTAACAATACTTGTGGCACCTTAGGGCTGGTCTACACTGGGGGGGAGAATCAATTTAAGATACGCAACTTCAGCTACATGAATAGCGTAGCTGAAGTCGAAGTATTTTAGATCAATTTACCTCTCGTCCTCGCGGCACGGGATCGATGTCCGCAGCTCCCCCTGTCAATTCCGCTACTGCCGTTCGCGCTGGTGGAGTTCCGGAGTCGACAGGAGCGCTTTCGGGGATCGATATATCGCGTCTAGATGAGACGTGATATATTGATCCCCGAGAAATCGATCGCTACCCGCCAGATGTACCCTTAGAGACGAACAAATTTATTTGAGAATAAGCTTGTGTGTACTGTAATTGCAATACATCAGCACAAGGTGGCAGGGTTAAGGTTTGTGGGAAGTGTTGGCATAGAAAATGTGCCACATTAATGTTACTTTAATGTAGGGCCACATCTTCATCTAATAGAACTTGACATCACTGTACAGTGACTTTAACGGAGTTAGGCTGATTTGTACCAGATAAGAATCTGGCCTGGTGTGTGTGTATGTTTGTTTATACAACACTACACTTTATCTATTATGTTATCTTTTACCAGGTTCATCCACAGTTGTAGCTGATCTGGTTGGCACTAACTATTGCTAATTGTTTTAGAGGCTAATCCAGTTCCATTGAGTCATAGCAGTCTTTCCATTAGTTTGACTTGGGACTGGATCCAGCCCCAGGCCCTTATTCCGAAGACCCATAAGCACATGCCTAACATTAAGCATGTGATGTGTTTAAAGTTAGGCATGTGCTGAAGTATCTTGCTGAATTAGGGCTATAAGAAATGAGTTAGAAGGAGATTACCAAGCTTTTTCGGTTCAGTGCATGGTACTAGAACCATTCCAAACTGCTGGTTCACCTTTGCTGACACCACATATATGCACCTTCTCATCCACGCATATGATAGTTTTTGAAATCCAAACTGGACTCTCCGGCCCCACATCTTCCATTCCAGAGATTAGTGCTGAGCTAATTAATCTTCCTCTGTCTTTGCTCTTTCCCACTCCACGGACCTGTGTCCCTGGCTGCGAGTCTTTCGCCCCTTTCACGGTCATTGTGCCAAGGAACAAAGAATAAATGATGATGCTTGTTCAAAGCTCTGCCCGGCTGTAATGTGGCAAAAGGGTTTCATGTTGGGTTGGGGGATTGTGGATGTTCCATTTGATCAGAACAAACAGGGATATTTCACAATTTGCTCTCTTGGGAGCAGCAGTGGCACCTCATTTTAAAAAAGTGGTGAGATGTCAGTGGATAATGAATTCCTAGGCAGCGTGGCACTGTAGCAACTGCATACAACTGTCTGCTTGTGTCACTGCATGGAGAGTGACATACAATATGGAATGAGGAATGGGAGTGAGATACTTTGGGCATGATCCCCAGCTGGTGTATCAGGGCATATTTCCTTTGAAGGCACTGGAGCCAGGTTGATTTACATCATCCAAGGAGCTGCTCTTTCTGATTAGTGTCTGATGATTTTCTCTCCCTCATAATTTTTTTGTCTCAAGACTAACAAAATTACTGATGCTGCTAAATTAGGGTTTTTATTGGCAGCTGCCTGGTGTTGAGTTTCATCTCCCTGTCTTGACTAGTGCTCTGTCTTTCTGTTGTTCAGGATGTGTCCACGATTTTGTTCCAACCTCTGGGATGGGATGTAGAGACTCTTTACTGCCCCACCCTGACTAAGGGCTGGGCGTATTAACTGTTTGTTTGTGGTCAGCCCTGAGTACTGGCCCGAGCCCCAGACTCTTTATGGCCCTGCCCTGACTAAGGCTCCAGCTTACTAACTGTTTGCTTGTCGCTTGGCCTTGAGTACAGATCTGAGCCACAGACTATTCACTGTCCTGATTGCAGTCTAGAGCCCCCAAGTAACTACCTCTCTGCTCAGACTGCTGGCCAGAGCTACAGGCTGTGTGTTACTCTGCTAATTTCCTAACTGTGGGTGACGCCTTGCAACATAGTGAGGCGGAGTGGCCTCCCACTGACCCAGGGGGGGAAGAACCACCGCTAACCCACTACAGGCTGACTTTTGAACTTTGAACACTGGACCATTCCAGAGGTTTGCAGTTCACTCTCTCCCCTTCTCTAAAGCATGAAGGGCTGGAAGGAACACCTTCTACTGCTCTCCTGTGAAGTCACTACTGTACAACAGAAGACTCTCAATCTTCATGCACCAGTTTTAATGGAGCTTAATGGATCTTCCAGGCTTGGCAGACTTAAGGCTATACCCAACTCCCATTGAAATCAATAGAAAGACTCCTATTGGCTTCCAGGAGCATTTGATCGGTACCCAGGAATGAAATTAACCTGCTAGAGCACTGAGCAGAGAGTCAGTGGCTGACTGCTAACCCTACTGTCCATGACTATAATAAGAACTAGACTGGGGGGTGGAGGGAATCGATCTAAATTGCGCAACTTCAGCTACGTGAATAATGTAGCTGAAGTCGACGTACTTAAATCTACTCACTGCGCTGTCTTCACTGCGGTGAATTGACTGCTGCCACTTCCCCTTCGACTCTGCTTGCACCTCTCGCGACGCTGGAGTACAGGCGTCAACGGGAGAGCGCTCAAGGGTTGATTTATTGCATCTAGACTAGACGTGACAAATTGACCCCTGCTAGATTGATCGCCGCCTGCCTATCCAGCAGGTAGTATAGACATACCCTTAATCAGATGGAGAAACCATAGCTAAGTGGCGTAAGACACCTTTTAGTACATCTTTAACATTTTGATGACGGTTCGATGTTCAATAGAATGGTTCAAATGTGTATTTACTTATTTTCTTTCATAAGTTTCACATTTAGCACGGGCTTCTCTGGGTTGATCCATTTGCAGCTATAATAATAATACCGAGCTCTTACATGGGGCTTTTATCAATAGGTTGCAAAGTAGTGCCAGAAGATCTCGCCCGCCATTGCATTCATGCTGATGGTATGTTGCCAGGCTGCTCATGCTTGTCAAAGTGACCAGTTTGCATGCTTGACCTGGAAATATGCAGACAGCATCAATTTACATTGCATTTGAAAAATGAAAATTAAGAAACACAAAATGAAAACAACCACCTAACGTGCTCTAACAGCCCTTTGAAGTAAAGTTAATTAGCTGCTAGCAAGTATTAATTAGGCTAACGGATACAATTTCCAGCAGAGGTTTCCCTGTGACAACTCCTGCATTGCGTGTGCTTGCATGTTTTCTTTCTTTTTGCTTAGCTGACATATTTACAAGGACAGCAGGTCTGCATGATCCTAATTAAATGCAGAACATATTGTTATGCAGACAATTCTCCCTGAGGGCATTTCTTCAATGGGTGTCTTTGTCCTGGTCCCTAGGTCACTCTGGTGAGATGTAGGACATAAAGATCAACAACTGTTTGGAAAGAGACCCCCGCAGAGGGGATTTTCTGATGGTGCCAGCACACCCTGTGCAGTGTTCAAGTGCAGGCAGAGCGGTTACTGGAGTTCACAAAGGATCTGCAGAAAACAGATTACTCATTTCTTGTGGAGAATTTGCTGCCAAAAACCAGGAGAGAAGTGCTGAATAAGTAGCAATCTGCATTCATAGAAAGGCTTCCAACAGAAATTGTTCTGCCTCGGTGGGTCAGGCCCCTTATTTATCTAGCTCAGTATCCTGCCTCATGCAATGGTTATAATCTGATGCTTTAAAACACAGGCTGTCAATATGGGGGCGGGGGGGGGGGCTGCAAACTGTTTTCAGAGGGTGGTTACATAGGAGAGGGGCAGAGATCCTGTCCTGAAACTTTTCTTTTATTATAGTGAGTCATCCATGAGACCCACTGCCTTGTAGGAAGCCAGAATCTGTCCCATAATGCATCTATTCACACTTGCCAGGCTGTACGTGAGAATCAAAATTCCTTCCTGATCCCAGCAGGCAATTATCTGATGCCCTCTAGCTCTCTCTTGCTTAATGTTATAAAAGTCATGGAAGGCTGGATTCCATCACCTCATCCATGTTGAGTACTACCTTACTCTGTGAGTTGTCTCATGGGTTTGCTTGTGAAGTATGATACTGTGACATTTGGCAAACACTACTGAATTGAATTAAACCTTACTAAATTAAGTTTAAGAATCTTAGATCGTTGTAGTAAAAATGCAACAGTTTCTGGATTAGTGTGGGATTGTAGGTAATGTCTCTAGGAGGAGGGATAGCTCAGTGGTTTGAGATTGGCTTGCTAAACCCAGGGTTGTAAATTCAATCCTTGAGGAGGCCATTTAGGGAACTGGGGTAAAAATCTGTCTGGGGATTGGTCCTGCTTTAGGCTTTGTCATCCTAGCCAGGGCTTTGTCAAGCCAGGCCTTAAAAACCTCTAAGAAAGAAGATTCCACCACCTCCCTAGGTAACCCATTCCAGTGCTTCTCCATCCTCCTAGTGAAAAAGTTTTTCCTAATATCCACCTAAATCTTCCCCCACTGCAACTTGAGACCATTACTCCTTGTTCTGTCATCAGGTACCACTGAGAACAGTCTAGATCCAAAATGCAATGCCCCTCACCAGCTCACCTCTTCCTTGGGCATCCTTGGGACACCATCTGTGTTCTGTCAGACAGGCAGGACGCGACCTCCACCCCCCTGCCTACTCTGCCCCTGCAGCAGCCTCCCTCATCTTAATCTGGTCCAAAATGGCTCTCCTCCCCAGCCCCCTCTTCCTCCACCCTTCCGGTGAGTCCCTTTATTGGCTTCGGTTGGGGTCACCTGCTTCTTTTGTTCTGACTTTTGTTTTGCCTTTTCCATTGCTCCAAGGGGAGGAAGGTCTTCACCCAGGTAAAGCAAATCCATTGTCCCCACTTGTACTTTGAATAGACCATTGTTGAGTGGTGATCAACCATCACTGTCTCTGGCCTTCAAAAACAACTGTTTCAAAGGACCATTCAAGGTGAAGTGGCCCATTAACACTTCTGTAGTCACAGGACAAAAAAGGGGAATTAGTGGGTTACAGATTGTTATACTAAACCAGGGGTAAGCAAACTACGGCCCGGGGGCCACATCCGGCCCTCCAGGTGTTTTAATCTGGCCCCCGAGTTCCTACTGGGAAGCGGGGTCCGGGGCTTGCTCCGCTCCAGCGCTCTAGCCGGGGAGCAGGGTTGGGATTCTGCCCCACTCCGCACAGATCCCGAAAGCAGTGGCATGTTCCCCCTCTGGCTCCTATGTGTAGGGGCAGCCAGGGAGCTCCACATGCTGCCCCCACCCCAAGTGCTCCCTCCGTAGATCCTATTGGCTGGGAACCACAGCCAATGGAAACTGCAGGGGCTGCGCCTGCAGACAGGGCAACGCGCAGAGACACCTGGCTGCACCTCTGCATAGAAGCTGGACAGGAGACATGCCACTGTTTCTGTGAGCTGCTTGAGGTAAGCACTGCCTGGAGCCTGCCCCCCTGACCCCCTCTCATGCCCCAACCCCCTGCCCCAGCCCTGATCCACCTCCCTCCCTCTGAACCCCTTATCTCCAGCCCAACCCCAGAGCTCGTACCCCCAGCCGGACCCCTCCCACACCCCAACCCCCAATTTTGTGAGCATTCATGGCCCGCCATACAATTTCCATACCCAGATGTGGCCCTCGGGCCAAAAAGTTTGCCCACCCTGTACTAAACCATAAATACAGTGTCTTTATTAAGACCATGATTTTTAGTTTCCAGCAAAGTTATGAATTTAAGCTCCCAGGCTTGTCTTTTGGAAATCTCATGCAGGTTTCCTTTGAGGGTGAGGACTGAGAGGTCAGATATAGAGTGATTGCTTTGTGAGAAGCGTTTCCCCACAGGTGATGTGGTGTTTTTGCCTTTTATGATTTTCCTGTGTGAGTTCATTAAAGAGCGTAGTGATGTCTAGTTTCACCCACATAGTTGTTATTGGGGCATTTAGTGCACTGGATGAGGTACCCCGCATGTTGTGATAGGCATGTGTAGGTGTAGGACACATGGATTTCGAAAGGTGCGTTGAGGTGTGAGTGGGGAGTTCTGATCATTGTAGTGGTGGAGGTATGTCTGCAGGTTTTGCATTTGTTGTTCTGGCAGGGTCTGGTGCCTCTTTGAGTTGGTGTGTCCTGCTCTGTGGGGAGCTTGCTTCTGATGATGAGCTTGGAGAGGTTGGGGGGTTGTTTGCAGGCCAGAAGAGAGGGTTCAGGAAAGATTTCTTTCAGAATGGGGTCCCCGTCGAGTATGAGTTGTAGCTGTTGGATGATACCCTGTATGGCTTCCAGTGTGGGGCAGTAGGTGACAACTAGGAGTGTGCGGTTGGGGCATGGGGGAAAAACGCATTATTTATGTACTGAAGCAGCTTCTTTCAAGGTATTTGTGTGGCCTGTTCCATGATGCGATTTACTTCTCTATAGAGTGTCCTTGTTTGGTGAAGGTTGTTTTGAGTGTGTTAAGGTGTTAAAGGAAACCTGCATAACACTTTCAAAAGACAAGCCTGGGAGCTTACATTTATAACTTTGCTAGACACTTAAAAATCATGGACTGAACAGAGGCGCTGAATTTACAGCTTATTACAACAATAGTGGGGTGAGCACCCCGCTCTGGAGAGAAAGGGGTTAATACCAGCTCTGGGAAAGGGCTGCCCCAAGGAGCCAATCAGGGGAGGGCAACTAGCAGCCAATCCGGGCCCAGGAGGGCTGGTATAAAAAGGTCTGTGAGCTAGGTTGCAGGTAGTCTCATCCAGCCTTGGGATGGGAAGGACTGGGCTGCCTGGGAGCACAGGGTACCTTCAACAGAGAAGTGCTGGGGAAGGGGCAGGCTGAGCTGGGGAGCTCAGGCCTGGTGACCTCCCAGGCTGAGGCCTGACAGGAAGGCCTAAGCAGGGCTGGGCTTACCATGAGGTGAACTGAGGCGGCTGCCTCAGGTGCCAGACTGTGGGGGGGGCACTACTAGGACCCAGCGTGTAGAAAATTGTGTCTGCTGCTGGTCATATGTATTCACTCTGCTCTAGATACACAGAGATGGTGGAGTGCTGTGCTGGAGGAAGGAGGGCATGAGAGACATAACAGGCAGGCGGGAGAAAAGGTGAGAGGGAATAACAGAAAGCAGCAGGAGCTGCAGGGAGAGAGAGGAGGAGGCGCCTCTTATGTACCTCTCTAGCACCCCTAGGAGCCTGGACTGATTAACACCAGATTCTCATGGAGCTTCCTGTTTCCTGCTGCTTCCCTGAACCCACTTGAGGAGAACAGGCAGTCAACTGAAGTAGTAGGAGCCAGTTAGGCCCTTAAGATGCTGATATCTTCCCTCACTCAGGCCCTGCTACCAGCCTGCTTATTTGTCCTCTTCAACTGAGTGTTGAGAGTCACTATAGCTTGCACAGAACAGCAGTCATGAGTGAAAGAAGAAAACGCCCCTCTGGGGCAGCATTCAGAAAAAGAAAGAAAGCAAAGGAAGCTTTTCTGTCTAAGCAGGAAGGAGTTCTCCTGAGATACATAGACACAAATGTTCATGGTGAGCCTTCTGGCCCCAGTGAAGATGTGAGTGGTGAGGAGATGCCTGATCTTCCAGTTAGTCAGAGTGCAGGTGACCTGACAGCTACTGCAGCATCCATATTTTGATCTCAAATGGATGTAACTATGCACATTCTTGAAGAAAAGCGTAGATCAGAGAAGAGTGTGGTGGAGGCGCAAGAAACAGCTGCTGCTGAGTTTAGTTCCTTGAGTCTAGATGATCCAGGGCTGTGGACCCGCTTGAGCAGTAGCCTGAGGAACTTCCTTGTACTGCCTGGGCCACAGCAAGTGAAAAACGTCATGTTCTCCAAAGACAAACACATTACTCACGTGAAATCCCCAATGGTGACAAATTGGAGAGGCCATGGCTTATGTACTCAAAAACCCAGAATGCTGCATACTATTTTTGTTGCAAACTCTTCCAGTCTAATGTTCCAGCCACACTGGGTTCTACAGGAACAAGGGACTGGAAAAATCTGGCTAGAAATCTGGCATGCCATGAGAAGGAAGCAATCCACCAGAGAGCATTCCATAGGTGGAAAGAGCTTGAGATGAGACTAAGGTTAAAGGCCACTTTAGATGATCAGCATCAAGAGAAGATTGCATCAGAGTCTCTTTACTGGCAAAATGTTCTGAAAAGGCTCATTGCCATTGTGAGAATGCTTGCTACCCAAAACCTAGCACTGCGTGGAACTTCAGATCAGCTGTATGTGCCAAACAATTTCCTTAAAATTGTGGAGCTGATGGCTGAGTTTGATGCTGTACTCCAGGAGCATCTAAGAAGAGTCACCACCCAAGAAATGTACACATACCCATGGGCGCCAACTTATATGGGCTCCTGGGGCTTTAGCCCCAGGAATATTCACAGACAGGGGCTCTGCTCCAGCAATATTTGGAGCTAGGTTTCTCTCCTGCTCTGCGCTGCCAGCAGCCCAGAGCCCTTTAAATCCCAGCCGCCGCCAGGAGTCAGAGGGCTCTGGGCTGCCTGCAGCCGCCGGGAGTCAGAGGGCTCTGGGCTGCCTGCAACCGCGGGGAGCCCAGAGCCTTTTAAATCCCAGCCGCGGCCGGGAATCAGAGGGCTCTGGGCTGCCCGCTGCAGCGGGGAGCTCAGAGCCTTTTAAATCCCAGCTGCGGCAGAGAATCAGAGGGCTCTGGGCTGCCCGCTGTGGCGGGAGCTCAGAGCCTTTTAAATCCCAGCCGCGGCTGGGAATCAGAGGGCTCTGGGCTCCCCGCCGCAGCGGGCAGCCCAGAGACCTCTGATTCCCAGCTGCGGCTGGGATTTAAAAGGCTCTGGGCTCCCCGTGGTTGCAGGCAGCCCAGAGCCCTCTGACTCCCAGCCAGGGCTGGGATTTAAAGGGCTCTGGGATCCCCACGGCTGCCAGCAGCCCAGAGCCCGTTGAATCCCAGCCCCTGGCCGCTGATTGCCCCCTCCCCAGACCCCTGCCCCAACTGCCCCCCAGGACCTCCACCCCCTATCTAAGCACCACTGGTCCTTGTTCCCCGATTACCCCCTCCCGAGACCCCTGCCCCTAACTGACCCTTGGGACCTCAGCCCCTATCTTCGCCCCCCTACTCATTGGCCCCAACTGCCCCCTCCTGAGACCCCATCCAACTTCCCCCAGGACCGCACCCCCTACCTGTCCCCTGATAAACCTCCTGGACTCCCATGCCTATCCAATTGCTGCCTGTCTCCTGACTGCCCCTTGAAACCTCTGCCCCATCCAACCCCTGCTCCTTGTCCCTTGACTGCCCCCCGGAACTCCCTACCTCTTCTCCAACCCCCAAAGCGCTTACTGTGCCACTCAGACCAGCGTGTCTGGCTCCGTGCAGCTCCAGACAGTTGCTGCCATGCTCCCCCATGGAGCCCACAGCCCTCTCCCACCCCCAGCACCTGCCTTCCAGATTTGAACACCTCAAAATTCAGGAGTGCTCAAGCTCGGTTTGGGCAGCTCTTACTTCATTTCTCCCAAATCAGTTTCCCCTGCAAGGTACCAACTGAAGGTGTTGGAAAACAGAGAGATCGGGTGGCCTCCTAATGCCTGGAAAAGAGACAAAGGCCGGAGGAGGGAGTGTCAGTGCCTGTGCGGACTTCTGGGAAGTGCACGGTGTGGAAGGGGATGCTGTGATGCTTTGGAACAACTCCATACAAAGCCAGTCAGGACTCTGGGGGAGCCTCCTCTCTTGGAGCATACTGTCTCCAGGGCAAGAAGCTTACACCTTCCTGGGTCTGACCTCAGAGCATTCAGCATGCCCTTCCACGTCATGCACTTTCCACAGCGAGTCTGCCCAGGCTGGTCCTGGGGCAACCAGAGGGCCCTGCACCCCAACTCCGCAGTCAGATGTGACTCTCAGCCAGACAGTAAAACAGAAGGTTTATTAGATGATGGGAACACAGTTTAAACAGAGCTTGTTGGTACAGAAAACAGAACCCCTCTGTCAGGTCCATCTTGGGGGGTGGGGAGCCCAGAACCAAGTTCTGGGTCTCTCCCCATTTCCCCAGCCAGCTCCAAACTGACACTCCCTCCTCTGGCCTCTGTGTCTCTTCCGGACAAGGAGGCCACCTGATCTCTTTGTCCCCAACACCTTCAGTTGGCATCTTGCAGGGGAAACTGAGGCACCCACACAGTATTCAGAGAAAATATTAAGAACATTCCCACTTCATCACAACAGGTGCAACAAAATATAATACTGTATATTGAAGTAGGCAAGTGCTGCTTCTGACTTTCCACTTTTAATTGACCCTTGTAATCTTGTCGCACTGACGCGTTGTAGCTTCATTTTATATCGGTTTACAGGGCGGGAGCGGGGGGGCACCACCATTTTGGGCCCCACCAAAAATTATACAAACCTGCCGCCTATGCACATACCACTACCTTGGAAAAACAATTCAAAAAGAGATCATACAGCTATTGGCAACAAAAGTCAAACAGAAGATTGTGGCAGATCTGAAGTCAGCAAGATCTTACTCTGTTATTCTGGACTGCACACCTGACATCAGCCATACAGAACAAATGACTTTAATGGTGTGTTTTGTAACAGAACCTAGTGAAAATGTCCCTGCAATGGTGACTGTCAGAGACCATTTTCTAGAATTTATTGATATTGATGATACTACAGGAGCTGGTATGACAAATGTGCCTCTTAAAAAGCTAGAAAATACGGGAATTGCGATAGCTGACACGAGAGGTCAGGGCTACGATAATGGTGCCAACATGAGAGGAAAGAACAGAGGAGTGAAGACATGGATTCGGAACTTAAACCCTCAAGCTTTTTTTGTCCCATGCAGTTCTCATTCATTGAACTCGGTGGTCAGTTTTTCAGCATCAGCTTCTAGTGAGGATGCTGAATTTTTTAATGTAATTCAGAGCATCTATGTATTTTTCTCTGCATCAACTTATTGATGGCAAATTTTGAAGCAACATCTGGTGGGAACATCCTCTCTGACACTAAAACCACTGAGTGCCACATGATGGGAAAGTCAAGTAGAGGCGATAAAGCCTATCAAACACCAAATTGGGAAGATAGATGATGCCATAGTTGCCATTATGGAAGATAATGCTATGACAGGAACTGTTCGTGGGAGAACAGTGGCAGAGGGAAATGGAATCACCAGAAACATACATAACTTCAAATTTCTGTGTGGCTTAGTGTTGTGGCATGACACACTGTTTGCAATAAATCGTGTATGCAAGAGACTCCAAGGTGCTGACCTTGATATATCTGGAGCAATGGAACAACTGGACAAAGCAAAGTCATACCTACAGTCTTACCGGTCAGATGAGGGATTTCAAAATACTGTGAAGAGTGCACAGAAGTTGGCAGAGGACCTTCACACTGAAGCTGTTTTCCCACCCATTCAAGAATACAAAAGTCACTGAAGAAGATGACATTTAAAGGTAATAATTGGAGATATACCAATCTCCTAGAACTAGAAGGGACCTTGAAAGGTCATGGAGTCCAGCCCCCTGCCTTCACTAGCAGGACCAATTTTTGCCCTAGATGGCCTCCTCAAGGATTGAACTCATAACCCTGGGTTTAGCAGGCCAATGCTCAAACCACTGAGCTATCCCTCCCCCCTTTTGATTATGAGGCATGGGATAATCCCATAAGAGACCCCAAAGCAACAATTCAAAGTTGAATTCTTTAACCAGGTGCTAGATTGTGCAATACAGTCTGTTGAAGAACATTTCATGCAGCTCAAGGAACACAGCAGTATACATGGGATGTTGTATGATATTCCAAAACACCTCACTATACCTGAAGAAGACCTACACCAGCAACGCAGGGCACTAGAGACAGTGTTGACACATGATTACATGCACGATATTGATGCGAGTGATTTAGGTGATGAACTGAAAGCCCTTTCAAGATATATTTCAGCAGGATCAACTCCAAAGGCTGTTCTGGACTATATGTGCACAAATAAGATGACCACCCTCTTTCCAAATGCTTTTGTTGCGCTGTGCATACTTCTAACACTTCCTGTAACAGTTGTCAGTGGAGAACGCAGCTTCTCCAAGTTGAAGTTAATAAAAACACATCTACACTCCACAATGACACAGGAGAGGCTGGTCGGCCTTGCAACCATCTCAGTAGAGCATGAGCTGGCCCAGACTGTAAGCCTGCAGGAAGCAGTTCAAACCTTAGCAACCAATAAGGCATGGAAAGCACCACTTTGATTAATCAAACAGATACAAATGCCAGTGTTTACTATGCAGACGAGAAAAGTTACATTTGCTGTTCAGGCATTTGAAAGTTAATCATAGAACTTAAGATCAGAAGGGACCATTATGATCATCTAGTCTGACCTCCCACAAGATGCAGGCCACAAAAGCTGACCCACCCACTCCTGAAATAATTCTCTCCCTTGACTCAGCTGTTGAAGTCCCCAAATCCTGATTTAAAGTAGCAGATAATCCTCCAGCAAGCGACCCCTGCCCCATGCGGCGGAGGAAGGCGAAAAACCTCCAGGGCCACTGCCAAGCTACCCTGGAGGAAAATTCCTTCCCGACCCCAAATATGGCGATCAGCTGAACCCCGAGCATGTGGGCAAGACTCTCCAGCCAGACACTCAGGAAAAAGACTTTCAATAGCCCAACATTGACCCTCGGTACTAATTACCAGTGGCGGCACGTTATTGACCTATTGACTAAATCACGTTATCCTATCAAACCATTCCCTCCATAAACTTATCAAGCTTAATCTTAAAGCCAGAGAGGTCCTTCGCCCCCACTGTTTCCATCGGTAGGCTGTTCCAGAATTTCACTCCCCTGATGGTTAGAAACCTTAGTCTAATTTCAAGCCTAAACTTCCCGACTGCCAGTTTATATCCATTTGTTCTTGTGTCCACATTAGTCACTCACTCACTCATGCCCATCACCCCAATTGGGGTATGGGCCGCCAACCACAGATCTCCAGAGTCTTCTATCCTGGGCCATTCGCTCTAGCTGGTTCCAGGTATAGCCCATTTTTTTGCTATCAACCTGAAGGTGGCGTCGCCAGGTATTTCTTGGACGGCCTCTTTTCCGCTTGCCTTGGGGGTTCCACCGCAGTGCCTGTCTGGTGATGTTGGTTGGCTGCTTGCGTAGTGTATGTCCTATCCAGCCCCACCTTCTCCTTCTAATTTCTTCCTCTGCTGGGAGTTGACGGGTCCTCTCCAAGAGGTGGATGTTACTGATGGTGTCTGGCCAGTGGATCTGGAGAATCCTTCTGAGGCAGCTATTAATGAAGGTCTGGATCTTCCTGGTGGTTGTTTTGGTTGTCCTCCAGGTTTCAGCTCCATACAGTAGGACTGATTTCACGTTGGAGTTGAACAGTCGAATCTTTATTGCCAAAGACAGCTCTCTGGAGCTCCAGATGTTCTTGAGCTGTAAGAAGGCTGCTGTTGCCTTACCAATCCTTACTTTGATGTCTGCGTCTGTGCCACCCTGCTGGTCGATGATGCTACCTAGGTAGGTGAAGGACTGCACTTCTTCCAGGGGGCATCCATTCAGTGTGACTGGGTTGTTGCTGATGGAATTGATCCTAAGGATCTTGGTCTTGTCCTTGTGGATCTTGAGGCCAACCTGTGATGACGTGGCTGCCACTACGTTGGTCTTCTCTTGCATCTGCTGTTTACTGTGCGAAAGGAGTGCAAGGTCATCGGCAAAGTCCAGGTCATCAAGCTGGGTCCACAATGACCACTGGATTCCGTTCCTACGCTCATAAGTGGATATCTTCATAATCCAATCAATGACGAGAAGAAAGAGAAGTGGTGACAACAAGCATCCTTGTCTGACTCCGGTTCGCACCTGGAAGCTGTTTGTGAGCTGCCCTCCATGGATCACTCTACAGTGTATGCCGTCGTATGAATTCTTGATCAGGTTGACCACCTTTGCTGGGATGCCATAGTGCCGAAGGAGCTTCCAGAGGGTCTCTCGATCCACGCTATCGAACGCTTTCTCATAGTCAACAAAGTTGATGTACAACGAGGAGTTCCACTCCATAGACTGCTCGACTATGATGCAGAGCGTTGCTATCTGGTCCGTGCATGATCTGTTCTGCCGGAAACCTGCCTGTTCATCTCGTAGCTGTGGATCGACGGCATCCTTTATTCTCCCTAAGAGGACTCGGTTGAAGATGGTTAAGTACTCACATTAGTACTGAGCTGAAATAATTCCTCTCCCTCCCTGGTATTTATCCCTCTGATATATTTAAAGAGAGCAATCATATCTCCTCTCAACCTTCTTTTGGTTAAGGAAAACAAACCGAGCTCCTCAAGTCTCCTTTCATACGACAGGCTTTCCATTCCTCGGATCATTCTAGTGGCCCTTCTTTGTACCCGTTCCAGTTTGAATTCATCCTTCTTAAACATGGGAGACCAAAACTGCACACAGTACTCCAAATGAGGTCTCACCAATGCCTTGTATAACGGGACTAGCACCGCCTTATCTCTACTAGAAATACCTCGCCTAATGCATCCCAAGACCGCATTAGCTTTTTTAACGGCCACATCACATTGCCTACTCATAGTCATCCTGCGATCAACCAGGACTCCGAGGTCCTTTTCTTCTTCCGTTACTTCCAACTGGTGCGTCCCCGGCTTATAACTAAAATTCCTGTTAGTCATCCCTAGATGCATAACCTTACACTTCTCACTATTGAATTTCATCCTGTTACTAATACTCCAGTTTACAAGGTCATCCAAATCTCCCTGGAGGATATCCCGATCCTTCTCCGAATTGGCAATACCTCCCAACTTGGTGTCATCTGCAAACTTTATCAGCCCACTCCTACTTTGGGTTCCAAGGTCAGTGATAAATAGATTGAATAAGATCGGACCCAAAACCGAACCTCGAGGAACTCCACTGTTAACCTCCCTCCAACCCGACAGATCACCTTTCAATACGACCCACTGCAGTCTCCCCTTTAACCAGTTCCTTATCCACCTCTGGATTTTCATTTCGATCCCCATCTTTTCCAATTTAACCAGTAATTCTTCATGCGGTACCGTATCAAACGCCTTGCTGAAATCAAGATATATTTGATCCACCGCATTTCCCTTGTCTAAAAAATCTGTTACTTTCTCAAACAAGGAGATCAGGTTGGTTTGGCACGATCTACCTTTCGTAAAACCATGTTGTAATTTGTCCCAATTGCCATTGACCTCAAGGTCCATAACTACTCTCTCCTTTAATATTTTTTCCATGACTTTACATACTACAGATGTTAAACTAACAGGCCTGTAGTTACCCGGGTCACTTTTTTCCCCCTTCTTGAAAATAGGAACTATATTAGCTAATCTCCAGTCAAACGGTACAACCCCCGAGTTTAGAGATTCGTTAAAAATTATCGCTAACAGGCTTGCAATTTCACTCGCCAATTCCTTTAATATTCTAGGATGAAGATTATCCGGGCCGACGGATTTACTACCGTTAAGCTGTTCAAGTTTGGCTTCTACCTCGGATACTGTAATTTCCAACCCCGCACCTTCATTCCCATCAGTCACTCTGCCACTATTCCTAAGCCCTTCATTAGCCTCATTAAAGACCGAGGCAAAATATTCATTTAGATATTGTGCCATGCCTAGCTTATCCTTAATCTCCACTCCGTTTACAGTTTTAAGCGGTCCCACTTCTTCTTTCTTGGTTTTCTTCCTATTTATATGGCTAAAAAACCTTTTACTATTGGTTTTAATTCCCTTCGCAAGGTCCATCTCTACCCGGCTTTTGGCCTCTCTCACTGCATCCCTACACCCTCTGACCTCAATAAGGTAGGTTTCTTTGCTGATCCCTCCCATTTTCCAGTCCTTGTACGCTTTCTGTTTTTTCTTAATCACCCCTCTGAGATGCTTGCTCATCCAGCTCGGTCTAAAACTGCTACCTAAGGACCTTTTTCCCTTTCTCGGGATACAGGCCTCTGACAGCTCCTGCAACTTCAACCTGAAATAATCCCAGGCATCTTCCGCCTTTAGATCCCTAAATATGTTAGTCCAATCCACTTCCCTAACTAGTCGCCTTAATTTAGTAAAGTTAGCCCTTTTGAAATCGTAAACCTTAGTCTCAGATGCAATTTTGTTTATTTTGAACTGAATTAGCTCATGATCACTCGAGCCAAGGTTGTCCCCTACAACCATTTCCTCAACAAGGTCCTCACTACTCACCAAAACCAAATCTAAAATGGCATCCCCCCTCGTCAGTTCAGCTACTACTTGATGAAGGAATTCATCAGCTATCACGTCTAGGAAAAGCTGAGCCCTATTATTATTACTAGCATTTGTTCCCCAATCTATATCCGGGAAGTTAAAGTCTCCCATGATCATACAGTTCCTATTAGTATTTACCTCCTTAAAAACATTAAAGAGTTCTCTATCCATATCCAGGCTAGATCCCGGCGGTCTATAGCACACCCCAATCACTATCCCAGGGGAGGCTCTAGTAGTTTTCTTCCCTAATGTGACCATTGCCCAAACAGACTCCGTATTATCCATTCCATTACTAGTTATTTCATTACAGTTTACCTCATTATTGACATGCAATGCTACTCCCCCACCTTTACCTTTGTTTCGGTCTTTCCTAAACAGCACATACCCTTCCATACCTGTACTCCAGTCATGACTACCGTTCCACCATGTTTCGGTTATTCCTATGATATCCGGTTTCAATTCTTGGACAAGGAGCTCCAATTCCTCCATTTTGTTACCTAGGCTTCTCGCATTGGTGAACAAACATCCTAATTTTTGCTGTTTGGTTTCTCTCACCTTTGTTACCCAATTTGGTAGGGACACAGTACCACCAGTATGACCTATTGGTCTAATATCCATCCCCCGCCCTCTTCCTTATGTCCAACCCCCTCCCTCTGGCTATATCCATTCTTATCCTGTTGTCCTCCCTCTCAATGTTTAAATTTGGCGTGGAGAGTGCCTGGACATCTCCCAACCGTCTCCCCTCAATTCCTAGTTTAAAGCTCTTTTGATCAGATGAGCCAGCCTCCCTCCTAGAAGTCTATTTCCTTCCCTACTCAGGTGGAGCCCATCCCGTGAGAACAGTTCTCTGTCCCCGAAAGCCTCCCAGTGCCCATACATCCCAAAGCCCTCCTTATAGCACCACTCCCTGAGCCAACTATTTATCATCACAATCCTGTCACCCCTTTGTCGCCCTTCCCTAGGGACAGGTAGAATCCCACTGAAGATCACCTGAGCCTCAATTTCCTTGAGTGTCTTACCCAGCCTGGCATAGTCTCCCTTGATTCTCTCCAGCGAGAATCTAGCCGTGTCATTTGTTCCTACATGAAGGATGATCAATGGGTTCTTACCTGCTCCTTTTAGGATCCTTTTCAACTGCAGGTCCACATCCCGTATTTTAGCGCCGGTAGACAGCACACCCTTCTGTTCTCTGGATCGGCCCTGGTCACAGGCCTGTCCAACCTTCTCAGTATGGAATCCCCAATCACGTAGACCTGCCTTTGCCTGGTGACAGTGCGGTCTGCTAACCTATCCCCCGTTCCCCCTGGTTGCAAGCTCCTTCCATTCCTATCATCCCTTGTTGTCCCCCTTAAGCCATCCTGCATCCTCCCGGGGCCCAAAGTAGGTGCTGTCTCCATCGACTCCTCCCCTCTTTCTATCGGACTAGCCGCTATTCTCTTCTTCCTTGCCCTCCCACTGTCAGCTACCACCTGCTGTACCCCTTCCTCATTCTCCAAACCTTCAAACCAGTTCCTTAGCTCTATTTCTCCTTCACTGGCCCTCCTTTTCCCCTGCCTGCTTCTCACGGTCACATGCTTCCACTGCCCATGTTCCCCATCCAGCATTCCCCCCTCACAGGCCTTAGCCCCTGCTTCCCCCTGTACCTCTGAGCATTCCCCTTCAGCCACAGCTTGCCTTTGCTCCATCAGCTGCTCAAGCCCCCTTCTAATCTCTACCAGGGTTTCTACCTGCATCTCTAGACCTAGGATCTTTTCTTCCATCAGCTCTATTAGGCAGCACTTCATGCATACATACCTCTGTTCCCGTGCCCCCACTAGGACCATGTACATTCCGCAGCTGCCGCATGCAATCATCCTCATTGTATCCTCTCCTGCTTGGCTCATGGCTGCTGTTGTCTCTGCCTCTATCAGCCTTCTCACCTGGGGAACACAGCACACGCAGCACCGTGCCCCCTGCCCCTTCCGACTCCCCCTGTAAACTCCCCGTTACTTAAAATTTTTGAACAAGGTATTTTAAGTTAGTTCTCCTTTATTGGTGTAGATAGCAGAGCAGTACCATGAGAGGAGTAGAACAGAAAGTCAAGGGGCACAGAAAGTGGTGGAGAAAAAAAAAGCCGCTGGCACAGAGATATTTATAACCCAGGTGATCTCCCCTCCCCGCCTGCGCCTCCCCAGAGTGTCCCCCAGCCCCGACTTGCTTCCCCCAGCCCCTTCCCAGCCCCGGAGCAGAGCAGCTCCATGTTGCTGTTGCTTCAGGGTCCAAGCGCCATTCCTGCAGGTGAGCTGGGGCAGGGTGGGGCGCGATGAGGACTCCAGGTGCCGCCCGGCCCTGCTCCAGCCACTGCCCGGCCCCGGCCCCAACTCCGGCTGCACGGCGCGGCTCCGACCCTGGCCCCGACCCCGGCAGGGGTAAGAGGCCAGGGCCAGGACTGGGGTGGGGGAGGAGGGGTTGGATCAGGCAGAGGTTCTGGGGGGGCAGACAGGGGATGGGGAAGGGGGGGTTGTGTAGGTGCCGTGTGGGAGTTCCTGGGGTCTGTTGGGATGGTGGTGGATGGAGTCAGGGCAGTCAGGGGACAGGGAGTGGGGCAAGTTTGGCAGGGGGTGGGGTCCTGGGGGGGAGTTAGGGTTGGGGGTCTTGGGAAGGAGCGGTCAGGGGACAAGGAGCAGGGCAGGGGGTTATGGGTTGTGGTTTCTGAGGGGGGCAGGACGTGGGTGGGGGGTGTACTCACTGGGCGGTTCCCTACCGGGTCTTCGGTGGTGGGTCCTTCAGCCGCTGGAGCCGTGCCGCCGAAGACCCAGTAGGGAACCGGTTCCTAAGATTTTGGCAGCTCATCACTGGGAGGAGGTGCATGCAGCACCCCCCGGCACCCACCACAGGGGAGGTGAGGGAGATTCCTGGACCTGAGAGGGGCCCTAGGAGCACAAGCAATGACAGTGGTAGGGGTGAGTGTGCTGCTGGGGGGGCAGTAAAGGGGGGCTCCTCCCCCAGAGCTTGCTGCTGCCAGCAGGGAAAGGGCTGGGGGGAGTCCTCCTCTTTGGCCCCTGTCCCGGAGCAGCCTGCCTGCACCCTAAACTCATCCCCAGCCCTGCCCCACCCCAGAGCCCACACCCCCAGCCACACCCTAACCCTCTGCCCGAGCCCTGAGCCCCTCCAGCACCCCAAACACCTTATCCCCAGTTCCAGAAAGAGCCCTCACCCCTACTGTCTCCCTGACCCCCTCCCACACTCCAAGGCCCTCATCTGCAGCCACAACCCACAGCCCTCAGACCCCTGCACCCCATCCCTCTGCACTCGTCCCATCCCCAAACTCCCTCCCAGAACCTGCACCCCAATCCCCTGCCCCAGCCTAGGGCCTGCACCCCAGACCTCCTCCTTCACCCAAACTCCCTCCCAGAGCCTTGGGCAGATGGGGGTTGGAGTTTGGGTGGAGGCGGGTTCTGGGCACCACCAAAATTTCTACAAACCTGCCACTCCTGATCCTGCCCTGCAGACCTGAACTCCCAGCATTCTCAGGACACGTGCTGATCCCTAGTGTCCACTGCTGATATCCAGCACCTCCCTCCTCTCTTAACCTGTGAATCCCTCTCTGGATTGGAACTGGACTGGAACCAAAGACCATCTTGGAAGCAACATTACCAGCCCAAGCAGTCAAAAATCATGAGTTAGACCCCCCAAAATCACAGGCTCTACCACTGTCCCTTCATTCATTCTTTGGCGGCAATTCGGTGGCAGGCCCTTCCCTCCGAGAGGGACTGAGGGACCCGCCGCCGAATTGCCGCTGAAGAGCCGGCCCTGGGGAAGGGAGCAATTTTATATTCTTGCCTCAGACGCAAAAATACCTAGTTACGGCTCTGCACCCTGCTACAGTAACCCATTGTTTCCAGTAACTCTACTTGCTATCATTTAATTTTCTGTTCTTTGTGAAATAAACTTAGTGTTTGCCCTAGAAACATATCTAAGTCCTGTGTAGTAAGCAGAGTAACTAGTAAGCTGTGCTGAACTGTTTCTTTGGAAACAGCATCCCTGCTAATTCTGTGAGTATCCAGTAAAGAAGGGGCTGGTCACTCCAGGAGGATACTCAGAGAGTTGAAGTGTATATATTTCTAGCTAACCAGTAAAGAATGGGACCTGCAGAGCCCTGAGGGGAGTGTTTGTGTTGACACTACATGGTGGAGTCAGGGAGCTGACCCACAATGGGCACAGACAAGACTCCCTCTTATTAAGGGCAGGTGATAGTGAGGTGCCTCACAACCCTGGATAGCCACGGGGAAGCATCACAGAAGGGCAGGGACTTAAAATCTAAATTGCTAAATATTGAACCATAAGGCTGGGTTTTAAAGATGCTTTGGCTGCATTTCTCTTCAATACAGGATTCAAATGGGGAAAAGGGAATCAGAAATAAACAAGAGAAATCCCAAGCGTCCTTGCCAACTGCAGAGAGAAATGAGGCCTGTGGTCTCCATCTCCAGATCACAATGACTAAGAGAGTGAAAGCTGCTGGACCATTTACAGTTATTCATAGATTTAAGTGCCGAAATATCAAAGAATCAACAGCCAAGACTGGGAGCGTGTGACCAGAGCAAAGGACTTTGCAGTAACAGGGCTAATGAAGAATTATTAAGCCCACATCAGTGCTAGACACGACTTTCCCCTTGAACCAACCTCCAATTGCTATTCGAAAGCACAGGCGGCTATTTGGCAGAGTTCCTTTCGTGAAAATTGCTAAAAAGGAGACGTTTAGTGCAAAGCACTGCTAGGCAACACTTTCTCCTGGAACCATTTTACAAATGCTATTCGGTTGCATTGCAGGCCATAAAACTAATCTGTGAGTGTGAAAATTGATACATATGAGAAATTAATTCAGGTTCATTGCTAGGCACAGATTTCTCTGAGAATCGTCTTTCACAAGCCAATAGCATCCCCTGCTGGACATTTGGTAGAGATTCCTTTCGTGAACATTGCTACCCCGGCTGGAGCTCTTTAACCACGCGGTCCCGCTCAGCCAGCCCAGCCTGGCAAGTCCCGCGGCACCGCTACACCGGCCGGAGACCGCAAACCCGCAGGCCCAATCTCTCCGCCGGAGTCCCGGGGCCCAGACACCACGTCCAGAGCCCCGCAACCCCTTGGTCCCGCTCCCCCCGGCCGGAGCGCCGCATCCCCGCAGCCCCGCTCTCCCGGCCGGAGCTCTTTAACCACGCGGTCCCGCTCACCCAGGCCAGCGTGGCAAGTCCCGCGGCACCGCTACACCGGCCGGAGCTCCGCAAACACGTAGGCCCACTCTCCACACAGGCCGGAGCATTGCGGCCCTGACACCCCAGACAGAGCCACGACCCGCGTCTCGCTCTCCGGGACCAAGCTCCGCAACCCCTTTCTCCCTCTCCTCCGGCTGTAGCTCCACATCCCCGCGGCCCTCTCCCCCGGCCAGAACCTCGCAACTTCAGAGCTCCCAGCCGGAGCCCCACAACCCCGCGGTCCCGCTCCCCCGCCCAAGTACAGAAACCCCGCAGCCCCACTCTCTTGTCCCGAAGCCCCGCAACCCTCCACCCCCAGACGCCGGACCGGAGCCCGGCAACCCTGCAGCCCCGTTCTCTCGGTCAGAGGCTCGCAACCCCGCACTCTGGCCGGAACCCCGGAACCCGGCAGCCCCGCTCTCCCGGCAGGAGCCCCGCAACCTAGCAGACCTGTGCTCCCGGCCGGAGCCCCCAACCCCTTGGTTCCGCATCCCCGGCCGGACCTCCGCATCTCCGCGATCCCGTTGTCCCGGCCAAGCGCGGCAAGTCCTGCGGCTCCGTTTCCCCGACCCGAGCACGGCCACCCCTTCGTCCCGCTCCCACCGGCCGGAGCTCCGCGTCCCCGCCAGAACCTCGCAACCCCAGAGCTCCCGGTCAGAGGCTCACAACCCCGCAGCCCCCCTCTCTGGCCGGAACCCCGTAACCCCGCAGCCCCGCTCTCCCGGCAGGAGCCCCGTAAGTCCGCAGCCCCGCTCTCCCGACCAGAGCCCCGCAACACCGCGTCCCGCTACCCAGGCTGGAGCCCCGCAACCCAGCAGACCCGTTCTCCTGGCCGGATCTCCGCAACCCCTTGGTCCCGCATCTCCGGCCGGACCTCCGCATCCCTGCGATCCCGCTGTCCCGGCGGAGCGCGGCAAGTCCCGCGGCTCCATTTCCCCGACCGGAGCACAGCAACCCCGCAGGCCCGCTCTCCCGGCCAGAGCCCTGCCACCCCGTAGTCCCGCTCACCCGGCTGGAGTCCGCAACTCCCCAGACCTACTCTCGCCGCCGGAGCCCCGGGGCACCGACACGCTGGACAGAGCCCCGCCAACCCGGACAGAGCCCGGCTAACGCAGACCGAGCCCCGCAACACTGGGTCCTGCTCTCCCGGCAGGAGCTCTGCAACCCCGTGGTCCCACTCCCCAGACCAAACGCAGCAACCACTCTCTCCACTCAGAGCCCCACAACCCTGCAGCCCCACTCGCCGGACCGGAGCCCCGCAAAACCGCGATCCCCCGGCAACCCCGCACCCCCGCTCTTCTGGCAGGAGCCTGCAACCATGGAGCCCCGCTCTCCTGGCAGCAGCCCCGCAACTCCTTGGTCCCGCTCCCCCGGCCGGAGCTCCGCATCCCAGCGATCCGGCTGTCCCAGCTGAGAGCAGCAAGTCCCGCGGATCCGCTCCCACGGCCAGAACCCCGCAAGCCCACGGTCCCGCTCCCCCGCCAGAACCACGCAACTCCGCAGGCCCACTCTCCTCGCTGGAGCCCCAGGGCCCCGACACCCCAGCCAGATCCCGTCACCCTGTGGTCCTGCTCTCCCGGCAGGAGCCCCACAACTCCGGCGCCCCAGTGCCCGGAGACCCCGGACAGAGCCCCGCCACCCCGGAAAGACCCCGGCCACCCCACGGTCCCGCTCTCCCAGCAGGAGCCCCACAACTCCGGAGCCCCGGTGCCCGGACACCCCGGACAGAGCCCCGCTACCACGGACAGAGCCCCTCCAACCCCGCTGTCCTGCTCTCCCGGCATCACCCCTGCTAGGGCTCCGCAACCCTTGTGACGAAGGGGGACTGTTCCTACTGGGGTCTGTGAATGCTGTGTTGGTGCCTCAGTGTCCCCTATGCAGTTCTTAAGTATCTAGCAAAGAAAGAGGCCAGTGCACCTAAATGCCTGACAATCTGTCTCCTGGCAACTGCTGGCCTGGGCCCCTCCTCTGCAAAGGTGCCAACTGAAGGTGTTGGAGACAAAGAGATCAGGTGACCTCCTGGCCGGGGAAAGGGGCTGAGCAGAGAGGAGGGACTGGAGGGAGTTGGGGAGACTGGAGCTGGCTCGGGGAGGAAGGGTAGGACAGACAGGGCTCTGATCTCGCAATGGGGCTGTGGGGCTCCTGGGGCCCCAAGATGGGCCTAACAGGGGGGATCTGGTTCTCTGTGCCTGCAAGACCTGTGTTGCACTGTGTTCCTGGCATCTGAATAAATCTTCTGCTTTACTGGCTGCGCCCGTGTCCCAGTACCCAGTGGCCTTCCTCACATCTACGTCCACTCTATCCAGAGGGGCACTCTATCCAGAGGGGCAGCCCCGTGCCCATCCTGTAAACCCAAACTTCGGAGCCTGGAGCATCCAGCCCCCCAAGAGGAACTGACCTGGGGCCCTCCTCCCTCCTTCCCAGGTGGAACGCTGCCAGCCCCCCTTTCCTGGGAATGTTGCCCCTCATCCGACTGGGTCTTTACCCAGTCAAACCTCTGTGGGTTGGGTCTGCTCGGTCTGTCCCTGAGAGTCCTGGTGAATCGCAGGAAGCTGGGGGTGCAGGACGCTGACTCCCCCACACTCCGTGACAGCTGGTGGCAGGGGTGGAATGTACTGCACCCCGTGGAAGGCGCTTCCTGCAGTAAGTGACTAGGGAGCAGTAAAACGAAGGGGCGATTTCAGGAGGCAATTAACCCCGGGAGCGTGTGACCAGCGCAAAGGACTTTGCAGTAACAGGGTCCCCGGGGGGATTGCAGGAGCAGTCCCAGGGGCGGAGGACTCTGCAGCACGACCCTGGCCGAGAGGGAGTGACCTGAAGAAGGGCTGGTGCACGAGGGGTCTCCCTGGAACCGGTGGGAAGCTGAGAGCACGCGCGAGTGGCCAGCAGGAAGATATATGCTAAGCACCTTAAGAAAGACCTGGTGGAGCTGTGCAGGCAGAGGGGGCTGCGCATTGGGAGGTCCACCAAAGACCAGCTAATTGCCCAGCTGGAGGAGAAGGATCGCTTGGGTGAACCGAGCCCTGTCCCAGAGGGAAGCCGCCCAACAGATACAGTGTGGGCCGCGGGGCCTGACATGGCTGGGAGCGGACAGACTGCTACCGAGGACACCCCGAGACCCTGCCCACCTATACCTAGGGGAGGGGTTGGCGGAAGCCCAGTGAATACTGAGGGCACCCTGAGCCCGGCGGCCAGCAGGGGATCGTCCCGGCAGAGCTCTCCGTCCCTGGAACAGATGCGGTTGGCATATGACAGAGGAGTTGAGGAGGCAAGAACTGAAGGAGCGGGAGAACCAGCATAAACACGAGGAGAACCAGCGCCAGCATGAGCTGGAACTGGCCCGGCTGAGGAGCAGCGGGGCCCGGCTCTGAGCGAGGTGGGACCCAAGCCTACAAAAATCTTTGCTAAAGGCTTCCTGGCCCGGCGTAAGGAGCGGGAGGACATAGATACCTTCCTGACGGCCTTTGAGAATACCTGCGAGCTGCACAGGGTTGACCCTGCAGACAGGATCCCGTTTCTAACCCCCTTATTGGACTCCACAGCCGTGGAGGTGTACAGCCGAATGAAAGGGGTGGAGTCAGGGGACATGGGCTGCTATCAATGTGGCCAACGAGGCCACATATGGGCCCAATGCCCCAAGCTCAGGGACAGACCGAGCAGACTCAACCCACAGAGGGTTGACTGGATAAAGACCCAGTCGGATGAGAGGCAGCATTACCCAGGAAAGGGGGGCTGGCAGCGTTCCACCTGGGAAGGAGGGAGGAGGGCCTCAGGTCAGCTCCTCTGGGGGGCTGGATGCTCCAGGCTCCGAGTTTTGGGTTTACAGGGTGGGCACGGGGCTGCCCCTCCGGAGAGAGTGCCTTGTTCCCCTGGAGGTAGATGGGATGAAGGTCACTGGGTACTGGGACACGGGCGCAGAGGTGACGCTGGCCCGGCCCGGGGTGGTGGCCCCAGATTGGATGGTGCCCAACACCTACCTGCCCCTGAGGGGTGTGAGCGGGACCCCATTCAAGGTGCCCGTGGTGAGGGTACACCTGAAGTGGGGGGCCAAGGAGGGCCCCAAGGACGTGGGGGTACACCCACATTTGCCCACAGAGGTGTTAATGGGGGAGGGACCTTGAGGACTGGCCAAGTAACACCCGGGGTGCCCTGGTCGTGACCCGGAATCAGAGTCGGCGCAGGGCACTGCGTTCTGACAATGGGGACGGTACTCTGCCCGAGGCGCAGGCCCCAACCTGGTGGGGAGGGAACACCCAGAGACACGGCTCAGAGAGGCTGTGGCCTCAGACCCAGCCGGTGTGAGAGAGCAAATCCCCATCCCTGTCCCAGCTGCTGAGTTCCAGGCCGACGTGCAGAAAAATCCCTCCTTGTGGAAAATAAGGGACCTGGCCAACCATGTGGAGAGGTTGCCGGAAAAGGTTCCTGTGGGAGAAGGGGTTCCTGTACCGAGAATGGGCTCACCCAGGGAAAATGGAGTCAGGAGGGATCAGGAGGCAGCTGGTGGTACCTTGGAAGTATCGCCGCCAACTGCTGTGCTGGGCCCATGACATCCTCCTCTCAGGGCACCAGGGAACCTGGCGTACCCAGCAGAGGCTGCTACGGAACTTTTACTGGCCTGGGGTCTTTACCCATCTAGGACCCTTGCCCTGCACAGAGGAGCCTTTCCAGAGGGGGGCAAGGGTCAAAAGGCGGGCTCTGAACCAAGAGAGCCCAAATCACAGCCCCCCAGACTGGAACGTGGGGAGAAGACCCCCAGCCCAGCTTGAACCCCAGGGGTATTGGAGTGACGAAAAGCCCTGGGCTGCATAAGCCTTTCCACCTGCCAACTGCGAGTGCCCTTGAGTCCCCCCGACCTAAAGGGGGGCAGGAAACTGGAATGGCCTGGGGTAACTCTTCCCCCATAACTGGGGGGATCCTGGGGCATCCATGGGAATGTAGGTGGGTTCGAACTTCCCCAGGTCACTGGCTGCAGTGACCCCACTCCGTTCGGTCTCGAAGGGGGGAGAGATGTGATGAAGGGGGACTGTTCTTACTGGGGGTCTGTGAATGCTGTGTTGGTGCCTCAGTGTCCCCTATGCAGTTCTTAAGTATCTAGCAAAGCAAGAGACCAGTGCACCTAAATGCCTGACACTCTGTCTCCTAGCAACTGATGGCCTGGGCCCCTCCTCTGCAAAGGTGCCAACTGAAGGTGTTGGAGACTGTCACGGAGTGTGGGGGAGTCCGGCCCTGCACCCCTCTTCCTGGGACTCACAGGGACTCTCAGCCAGCCTGTAAAACAGAAGGTTTATTGAACAACAGGAGCACAGGCTACAGCAGAGCTAGTGTTCAGAGCCAGGACCTCTCAATCTGGCCCTTCTGGGGTTCAGGGCGCTTGGATCCCAGTGTAGGATTCCCTGAACTCCCACCACCCAGCCCCAAACCGAAACTGACTCCCCCTCTCCACTCGGCTCTCTCCTTTGTCTAGCTCCCCGGGCAGAGGTGTTGACCTCTCCTCACCCGTGCCTAGCTCAGGTTACAGGCCGAATACCTGTCCCTCACCTAAAGTCCTCCCCGTCTCTCCCAACCCCCACACAGATAGCCCCTACTCCAGCACATCTGTCCCCCCTTCGAGACTGAACTGAGCGGGATCACTCTGCCCAGTGACCCGGGGAAGTTCAGGGCCCCCTCTCTGGGACAGCGCGTCCGCTATCCGGTTGGCACTTCCCTTCACATGGACCACGTCCATGTCATAGTCCTGCAGGAGCAGGCTCCACCTCAGGAGCTTGGCGTTGGCTCCTTTCATCTGGTGCGGCCAGGTCAGGGGAGAGTGGTAGGTGTACACGGTGAAGTGGCGCCCAAAGAGATATGGCTCCAGTTTCTTAAGGGCCCACACCATGGCCAGGCATTCCTTCTCGATGGCCGCGTAGTTCTGCTCCCGGGGTAGCAACTTCTTGCTCAGGTACACGAAGGGGTGTCTCTCCCCCTTTTCCTCCTCCTGCATCAACACCTCCCCCAGTCTCGTGTCTGAGGCATCAGTGAACACCATAAAGGGCATGTCAAAATCTGGGTTTGCCAGTATTGGGCCACTAACCAGAGCCTCCTTCAGCGCCCGGAGAGCCTGCTGGCACTCCTCGGTCCAGACCACCTTGTCTGGCTTCCCCTTCTTGCACAGCTCAGTGATGGGGATGGCTATGGCGCTAAAGTGGGGCACGAACCTTCGATAGTACCCCGCCATCCCGATAAAGGCTTGGACCTGCTTCTTGGTTTGGGGAGCGGGCCAGTCTCTGATCACCTCCACCTTGGCTGGTTCCGGCTCTAGGCAGTCGCTCCCCACCCGATGGCCCAGGTAAGATACTTCTGCCATCCCCAGCCTCTCAGAGTCAGTCCAGCACCTGTTTAACCTGGGACACGTGTTCCTCCCAGGTCTGGCTGAAGACGCAGATGTCGTCAATATATGCCGCGCAAAACTTTCCATCCCCCTCAGTAGCTGATCCACCAGGTGCTGGAAGGTGGCCGGCGCTCCCTTGAGGCCGAAGGGCAGGGTCAGAAACTCGTAGAGCCCCGGAGGGGTGATAAAGGCCGATTTCAGCCTGGCATCTGTGTCCAGCGGCACTTGCCAGTAGCCCTTAGTAAGATCCATGGTGGTGAGGTACCGAGCTCTCCTGGGCATGGGGTAGGCATCCAATACAGTGATGGCATTGAGCTTTCGATAGTCCACAGAGAACCGGATCGACCCGTCCTTCTTGGAACCAGCACCACTGGCAAGGCCCAAGGCCAGCATGTCCCTGACCTCTCTTTCTAGGTCCTGGGCAGTTTTTCCGGTGACCTGAAAAGGGGGGCATCTTATAGGGGGTGTGACCCGGTCTCTACCCGGTGGACAGTGAAATTAGTGCATCCAGGCTGGTTGGAAAACAGCTGTCGGTACAGATGCAGCACACCTCTGATCTCAGCCTGCTGGGCCAGGGTCAGCTGATCAGAGAGGGGAATCGCCTCCAGGGGGGAACCAGCTTTTGTCCCCGGCGGTGATGAGCCCGGTTAGACAGCTCCACCACATAGTTTACTTCATTTAGTTGCTTGACAACCTTGAAGGGCCCTTCCCAGGCAGCCTGGAGTTTGTTTTTCCTCACGGGGATGAGACCATCACTTGATCCCCAGTGGCAAAGGCGTGGGCCCACGCCGTGCGGTCGTACCAGACCTTCTGCTTCCTCTGGGCTCGGACCAGATTCTCCATGGGCAGGCCCATGAACTCGGCAAGTCTTTCCCGTCAGGTTGCGGCCTTCCCCTCCCATTCGTCTCGCATCAGGTCCAGGGGCCTCCTTACCCGCCTTCCATATAGCAGTTTGAAAGGCGAAAACCCGGTAGATTCCTGGGGTACCTCCATGTATGCAAACAGCAGGTGAGGTAGGTACTTGTCCCAGTCCTGTGGGTGCTGGTTCATAAATGTTTTTAGCATCATCTTTAGCGTCCCGTTGAACCTTTCCACCAGCCCATTGGACTGGGGGTGATACGCTGAGGCCCAGTTGTGCCGGACCCCACATTTCTCCCACAGGGACTGGAGCAGGGTCGACATGAAGTTGGAGCCCTGGTCCGTTAAGACTTCCTTGGGGAACCCCACCCGGCTGAAAATGGTCTGCAGCGCCTCTGGCACGGTATCTGCTTCAATAGAGGACAAGGCCACCGCCTCGGGGTAGTGAGTGGCGAAATCTACCACCACCAGGAGTCAAGTATCAGAGGGGTAGCCGTGTTAGTCTGGATCTGTAGTCTTGCATCTGAAGAAGTGGGTATTCACCCACGAAAGCTCATGCTGCAAAACGTCTGTTAGTCTATAAGGTGCCACAGGATTCTTTGTTGCACCACCTGGAGGTATTTCTTCCCTGACCGGGTTGCCTTGCTGAGAGGTCCATGGCCACCTTCTGGAAAGGTTCTTCTATGATGGGCAAAGGCCTCAGAGCTGCTTAATCAGAGGAGATTAAGAGGAGACATGATAGTGGTCTTCAAATACTCAAAAGGCTGCCATAAAAAAGATGGAGAAAAGTTGTTCTCTTGGCCCACAGAGGGCAGGACAAGAGACAATGGCTTCAAAGTGCTGGAGGAACCAACTAGGGGAAAAGCTCTTCTTGACCTGCTGCTCACAAACAGGGAAGAAATAGTAGAGGAAGCAATAGTGGATGGGAACCTGGGAGGCAGTGACCATGAGATGGTCGAGTTCAGGATCCTGACACAAGGAAAAAGGGAAAGCAGTAGAACAGAGACCCTGGACTTCAGAAAAGCAGACTTTGACTCCCTCAGGGAACTGATGGGCAAGGTCCCCTGGGAGAATAACATGACGGGGAAAGGAGTCGAGGAAAGCTGGCTGTATTTTAAAGAAACCTTATTGAGGTTGCAGGAACAAACCATCCCGATGTGTAGGAAGAAAAGTAAATATGGCAGGCGACCAGCTTGGCTTAACAGTGAAATCCTTGCTCGTCTTAAACACAAAAGAACAGCTTACAAGAAGTGGAAGATTGGACAAATAACCAGGGAGGAGTATAAAAGTATTGTTCAGGCATGCAGGTTTGAAATCAGGAAGGCCAAATCACACTTGGAGTTGCAGCTAGCCAGAGATGTTAGGAGTAACAAGAAGGGTTTCTTTAGGTATGTTAGCAACAGGAAGAAAGTCAAGGAAAGTGTGGGCCCGTTGCTGAATGAGAGAGGGAACCTAGTGACGGAGGATGTGGAGAAAGCTAGTGTACTCAATGTTTTTTTGCCTCTGTCTTCACAGACAAGGTCAGCTCCCAGACAGCTGCACTCTGCAGCACGGTATGGGGAGGAGGTGACCAGCTCTCTGTGGAGAAAGAAGTAGTTCGGGGCTATTTAGGAAAGCTGGACGAGCACAAGTCCATGGGGCCGGATGGGATGCATCCCAGGGTACGCAAGGAGTTGGCCGATGAGAATCAAGAGCCATTGGCCATTATCTTTGAAAATTCATGGCGATCAGGAGGTCCCGGATGACTGGAAAAAGCTAATGTAGTGCCCATCTTTAAAAAAGGGAAGAAGGAAGATCCAGGGAACTACAGGCCAGTCAGTCTCACCTCAGTCCCTGGAAAAATCATGGAACAGGTCCTCAAGGAATCAATCCTGAACCACTTAAAGGAGGGGAAAGTGATCAGGAACAGTCAGCATGGATTCACCAAGGGCAAGTCATGCCTGACTAACCTAATTGCCTTCTATGACGAGATAACCGGCTCTGTGGATGAGGGGAAAGCAGTGGATGTACTATTTCTGGATTTTAGCAAAGCTTTTGATACAGTCTCCCACAGTATTCTTGCCAGCAAGTTAAAGAAGTCTGGGCTGGATGAATGAACGGTAAGGTGGATAGAAAACTGGCTAGATGGTCGGGCTCAACGGGTAGTGATCAATGGTTCTATGTCTGGTTGGCAGCCGGTATCAAGTGAAGTGCCCCAAGGGTCGGTGCTGGGGCCGGTTTTGTTCAATATCTTCATTAACGATCTGGAGGATGGTGTGGACTGCACCCTTAGCAAGTTTGCAGATGACACTAAACTGGGAGGAGTGGTTGATACGCTGGAGGGTAGGGATAGGATACAGAGGGACCTAGACAAATTAGAGGATTGGGCCAAAAGAAATATGATGAGGTTCAACAAGGACAAGTGCAGAGTCCTGCACTTAGGACGGAAGAATCCCATGCACTGCTACAGACTAGGGACCGAATGGCTGGGTAGCAGTTCTGCAGAAAAGGACCTAGGGGTTACGGTGGACGAAAAGCTGAATATGAGTCAACAGTGTGCCCTTGTTGCCAAGAAGGCTAATGGCATTTTGGTTTGTATTAGTAGGGGCATTTCCAGCAGATCGAGGGATGTGATCATTCCCCTCTACTCAGCACTGGTGAGGCCTCATTTGGAGTACTGTGTCCAGTTTTGGGCCCCACACTACAAGAAGGATGTGGATAAATTGGAGAGAGTCCAGCGGAGGGCAACAAAAATGATTAGGGGGCTGGAGCACATGACTTATGAGGAGAGGCTGAGGGAACTGGGATTGTTTAGTCTGCAGAAGAGCAGAATGAGGGGGGATTTGATAGCTGCTTTCAACTACCTGAAAGGGGGTTCCAAAGAGGATGGATCTAGACTGTTCTCAGTGGTAGAAGATGACAGAACAAGGAGTAATGGTCTCAAGTTGCAGAGGGGGAGGTTTAGGTTGGATATTAGGAAAAACTTTTTCACTAGTAGGGTGGTGAAGAACTGGAATGGGTTACCTTTAGGGAGGTGGTGGAATCTCCTTCCTTAGAGGTTTTTACGGTCAGGCTTGACAAAGCCCTGGCTGGGATGATTTAGTTGGGTTTGGTCCTGCTTTGAGCAGGGGGTTGGACTAGATGACCTCCTGAGGTCCCTTCCAACCCTGAGATTCTATGATTCTATGATACAGCATAGCAGAGTTAGACTAAATCTCAGGAAAAACTTTCTAACTGTAAGAACAGTAGGATAATGGAACAGATGCCTAGGGAGGTTGTGGAATCTTCTTCACTGAAGGTTTTCAAAAGGAGGCTGGAGCCATCTGTGTTGGATGGTTTAGAGCCAACAAATCCTGCATCTTGCCAGGGGGTTAGACTAGAGGACCCTTGCGGCCCCTTATAACCCCCTGGTTCTGTGATTCTGTGATGAAGCTGGCAGCAGTTTAACACTGGAGAGGAAAGTCATTAGAGTTATGCTTTCTTAGTTCCAAAGGCATTTCTATAAATAAAGGTCCAGGAAACAAAGGAGACAGTCATAGAGGGGAAAAAGTAACCCCAGGGAGACAATTTTGTGGTGTGAAGAAACCCTAACTGCTAACTGAGTTTAGTACCTCAAAACCTTACATTACAGACAAGACTAACCAGAGAACACCAAAGAAAGGCGAGGCCTATGAATGCTAGCATTTATAGGCTTTCCCTGCAGGGCATGATGGGGAGGGGGGCAGACTATACATAGCCTCTTCCAGACTTCCACACAGAACAAGGGAAAGGAGCAGGGGTTGTTTTTCTGTCTTGGAAGTTAGGTGAAGGCTACTTGTTTGTGGGGGCTGAATCGCTTGCTGTCTGGGGAAGTCAGGAACCTAATACAAATATTTTAGAAGAAGAAGCAGTGCTGGGGAGGGGCTATTGTTTTGTAGTTTATTCCAAGACTTAGGCCTGGTCTACGCTAAGGGCAGGTCTACACTAAGGGCGGGGGTCGAACTAGGGTACACAAGTTCAGCTACGTGAATAGCGTAGCTGAACTCGAAGTACCCTAGTTCGAACTACTTACCCGTCCAGACGCCGCGGGATCGAAGTCCGCGGCTCCAAGGTCGACTCCGCCACCGCCGTTTGCAGTGGTGGAGTACCGGAGTCGACCGGAGCGCGCGGGGAGTTCGAACTATCGCGTCCAGATAAGACGCGATAGTTCGAACTCCGAGAAGTCGAACTCACCGCATCGACCCGGCAGGTAAGTGTAGACTAGCCCTAAGAGTTTATGTCGAATTTAGCAGCTGTGATAGACCCAGGCCAGTGGGGTACAGCAGAATAGCAGAAGGCAGATATACTGGCCACTGGATTAACAGTTTTCTGTTCCCTGACTGACCAGAGCAGGGCCTGCTGCAGGCTAATGAGAACACCTGACTCTAATTAACCTGCAAAGAGTCAGGTGAGGCCATTAAGTTAATGTGACCACCTGACTCTAATTAAGGCCCTGCTGATACTATAAAAAGGGCTCACTCCAGTCAGGCAGAGGAGAGCCAGGGAGCCAGAGGAGAGGAAGTGTGGCTGAAGGGCTGGTTAATGAAGACACCCTCAAACCATCGTTAAGGGAGCCCTAAGGTAAGGGTGAAGAAGGGAGAAGCAGGAGAGCTGTGGGGAAGTGGCCCAGGGAAATGTAGCAACTCTGGCAGTGAAAGGTTGGCTGCCAACAGCTGCTGCCATTAGGGTCCCTGGGCCGGAAACCGGAGTAGAGGGCGGGCCCGGGTTCCCCCCAACCCACAACTACAGGAACAGCTCCTGGAAGGGGAAGTCAGGTCCCTGTCAGGACAGGAGGCTGAACAGAGACTGTGGGAGTTCTCTCACCAACCTCCTTGCAGCCTATGATGAAAAGGGCTCAGTAGACTGTAACCCTGGCCCTAGAGAGAGAAGGGCTACGTGGAGGGTCACAGTGAGCCACTGAGGCTAGCATAAGCCGCCTAGAAGTGCAAGACCCACGGGAGCAAGGTCAGAGCTCTGCCACACAGCGTTAAATTGAATTAACCTTGCACCCGTCCACACAATGAAGCCATTTACTTCGACATAAAGAGCTCTTAAAATCGATTTCTGTACTCATCCCTGACGAGGAGACTAGCGCTGAAATCAATATTGCCAGTTCAAATTAGGGTTAGTGTGGACACAATTTGATGGTATTGGCCTCCGGGAGCTATCCCACAGTGCACCATTGTGACCGCTCTGGACAGCACTTTCAACTCAGAGGCACTGGCCAGGTGTACAGGAAAAGCCCTGCAAACTTTTGAATCTCATTTCCTGTTTGGCCAGTCAAGCTCATCAGCACAGGTAACCATGCAGTTGAAGAATCGAAAAAGAGCTCCAGCATGGACCATACAGGAGGTACTGGATCTGATCACTGTATGGGGAGACGATTCCGTGCTAGCAGAACTACGTTCCAAAAGACGGAATGCCAAAACATTTGAAAAAATCTCCAAGGGCATGATGGAGAGAGGCAACAACAGGGACTCAATACAGTGCTGCATGAAAGTTAAGGAGCTCAGACAAGTGTACCAGAAAACCAAAGAATCAAACGGATGCTCCATGGCAGAGCCGCAGACATGCCGCTTCTACGCTGAGCGGCATGTAATTCTAGTGGGGGCTGCCACCACTGCCCCACCCCTGACCGTGGATTCCGAGGAGGGGGTACTCTTAGCCATGCCTGAGGATTTTGCGGATGGAGAAGATGAGGAGGAGGACGACGACTTTGAGGAGAGCACACAGCACACAACCAGGATCTCTTTCTCACCGTGACTGAAATACCCTCCCAACCCTCCCAAGGCAGTATCCCAGACCATGAAGCCATAGAAGGGACCTCTGGTGAGTGTACCTTTGTATATATAATACATGGTTTAATAGCAAGCATTTTTAATGATTAATTTGCCCTGAGGACTGGGGATGCATTCGCGGCCGGTACAGCTACTGGAAAAGTCTGTTAATGTGTCTCGGGATGGAGCGGAAATCCTCCAGGAACATCTCCATGCAGCTCTCCTGGAGGTACAGCCTTTGCAGAAGATTTCTGGGGAGAACTAGCCACGCGGTGGGGGGAGGGGTAAAGCAATCATCTCAGAGAATTGGATGGGGAGGGTTACTTTGGTTTCTGCTGCCGCACGTTAACACGAAAACCACAGCACTCAACGGGCTTTGCTTGTTTGTATGGGAACGGAGAGCGCTGCTTTTATGAAGGTTGCAGAAACCGAAAGACAATGGCTTACCATGGCTGCCTACAAGCCAAATTCTGTTGCCCGGCCCTGTGTCTGTGATCTCTAACACCAAAGCCGCAGGCACTCAATATAAAAGATGCAAAATGCGACCTTGTACCGAAATCACATGTTCTATGTAATGTGAATAGTGTTGTTCACCATGAAAGAGTATACCCATTTGTAGATGGGTTGGACTCACCCCTGCGGTGCCTCCTGCTGGTGACTCCAGGAATTAGCTCTGTCCAGCGCTGGAGCGCCCTCTGCAGGCTGGTGATCCGCCTGTCTTCAGGCCCCCGTGTCCCGCCTTGGACCCGGTGCCCTCTGCAACCCCCAGTACCTGTTGGCCCACTGCTAGGCCACAGCCTGGGGCTTTCCAGGCGGGAGCTCCCCAGCTCCTCAGCCTTTCCCCAGCCCTGCTTCACTCAGGTATCCAGTCTCTAGCTCCCTACAGCCAGGCCCTTCTCTCTCTGAAGGCAGAGAGAGACTGTCTGTTTCTGGCTTCCCTGGCCTTTTATAGGGGCCAGCTGTGGCCTGACTGGGGTGTGGCCCAGCTGCAGCCACTTCCTCAATCAGCCCAGCTTTTAGAGCAGCTGCTCTCAAGCCCTGCCAGGCCACTTTTAAACCCCTCACAGCAGGAGCAGGGTTTCATTCTGCTACACCATTGTTCTGTAAAATGTATCTTTTAAAATACTTCTCTCCCTTTTTTCCCTCCTGCAACTGCAAATATTTCAAGCCTCCCTCCTCCATCCTAAAGGCTATCTCAAATAGGCGGCAAAAAAAATGCACGCGCGATGAAACGTTCTCTGAGATTATGTGTTTACAATGTTCATGACTGCTGCCTTGAGATGAGCGGGCTCCATGCTTGCCGTGGTATGGCGTCTGCACTGAAAAAAGGCACGAAACGATTGTCTGCCATTGCTCTGGGGAGGGGCGACTAATGACATGGCTTACAGGGAATTAAAATCAATAGAGGGAGTGGCTTTGCATCAAGAAGAAACACAAACAACTATCACACAGAATGGCCCCCTCAAGGATTGAACTCAAAACCCTGGCTTTAGCAGTCCGATGATTTCACGGAGGAAGGGAGGAGCAAATGAATACAAAACGAATCTGGTCTATTTCTTGTTTTGATCCACTCCATCTATCTTATACATCTTAGGGTGGCAGCAGACGGTGCAGTATGACTGCAAGCCATCATCATCTCCTGGGTGATCGGCAGGAGATGCTGCATTATGATTGCTAGCCATTGTCATCTCCTGGCTGCTCACCAGGAGAGGGTTCAGTACGCCTGGTAGCCATCGTCATCTCCTGGGTGTTCGGCAGAAGTTGGGAATGACCTGGCTGAGTCACTCCCATGTCTGCCCAGGTGCCCTGACCGACCTCACTGAAGTTGGCAAAAAGAGCACCCAGGAGTACGATGATGATGGCTACCAGATGTAATGCACCGTCTGCTGCCAAAAGGCAATGAGCTGCTGCTGTGTAGCAATGCAGTCCCACGTCTGCCAGCACCCAGGAGACATACGGTGATGGTGAGTTGAGTGGGCTCCATGCTTGCCATGGTATGGCGTCTCCTCAGGTAACCCAGGAAAAAAGGCGCAAAACGATTGTCTGCCATTGCTTTCACTGAGGGAGGGAGGGAGAGGGGGGCCTGATGACATGTACCCAGAACTACCCGCGACAATGTTTTTTGCCCCATCAGGCATTGGGATTTCAACCCAGAATTCCGATGGGTGGGGCGAAACCGCGGGAATTATAGGATAGCTATGGGATAGCTACCCACAGTACAATGCTCCGGAAGTTGATGCTAGCCTCGGCACTATGGACGCATACCACCGAATTAATGTGCTTAGTGTGGACGCATGCACTCGACTTTATACAATCTGTTGCCAGAAATCGAATTCTGTAAACTCAGAGTAACTCCATAGTGTAGACATACCCTTTGAGTGTAGCTGTCAGATTGTGAGGCTGAGTCTGGAACCTGAATAAGATTGCCTGTGGTGGAGGTACTTTGATCTTTACTACAATGCTCTTATGTTTAGATTCTGCTACTAGATCCCTAGTGAGAGTCTGGTTTCTCTAGAGGGACACACTCTTACCGCCCACCCCCTTGCCCTGCCTCACTCCCTGGAAGAGAAGTTCTATCACTTTTGCTTAAAAGAATTGACTGGGTGTGACCTTTGTGGCTTGTTTGCTATTGGCAGCTAGCTTGACAACAGTGCAGTTACTCTTCAATGTCCATTGAGGCTTTCTTTCAGAAGCTGTTCTGTGGAATCCTGTATCTCTCCTGATTCTCTGCAGAGCCTATGGTATGTATAATAGTTCTATAGGTACCCAATGAGGCAGTACATATAAGGGACAGAAAACTATTTCTAGCTTTTTAGGTTTCAGGGTTTTATTTTTGTGGAAACTCTTGTTAGCTTTCTCACTCTTGCTAATGCTATCGAAGGTGACACTCAGGCCTGGTCTACACTACGCATTTATACCGAATTTAGCAGCATTAAACCAAATTAATCCTGCACCCGTCCACACAATGAAGCCCTTTATATTGATATAAAGGGCTCTTAATACCGATATCTGTACTCCTCCCCGACGAGGGGAGTAGCGCTCAAATCGGTATTGCCATTTCAGATTAGGGTTAGTGTGGCCGCAATTCGACGGTATTGGCCTCCGGGACCTATCCCACAGTGCATCATTGTGACCGCTCTGGACAGCAATCTGAACTCAGATGCACTGGCCAGGTAGACAGGAAAAGCCCCAAGAACTTTTGAATTTCATTTCCTGTTTGGCCAGCGTGGAGAGCTCACCAGCACAGGTGACCATGCAGAGCTCATCAGCACAGGTAACAATGCAGTCTCCGGAGAATCGAAAAAGAGCTCCAGCATGGACTGCATGGGAGGTACTGGATCTGATCGCTGTATGGGGAGAGGATTCCGTACTAACAGAACTCCGTTCCAAAAGACTAAATGAAAAAACATTTGAAAAAATTTCCAAGGTCATGATGGAGAAAGGCCACAGCAGGGACTCAGTACAGTGCCGTGTGAAAGTTAAGGAGCTCAGACAAGCCTACCAGAAAACCAAAGAAGCAAACGGAAGGTCCGGGGCAGGGCTGCAAACATGCTGCTTCTACGCTGAGCTGCATGCAATTCTAGGGGGATCTGCCACCACTACCCCACCCCTGTCCGTGGATTCCAAGGTGGGGGTGGTAATCGCAGCCATGGCTGAGGATTCTGAGGACGGGGAAGATGAGGAGGAAGAGGAGGATGAGCTTGCAGAGAGCTCACAGCACTCCGTTCTCCCCAACAGCCAGGAGCTTTTTCTCAGCCTGACGGAATTACCCTCCCAGTCCTCCCAAGCCATTATCCCAGACAACGAAGCCATGGAAGGGACCTCTGGTGAGTGTACCTTGTAAATATAAGACATGGTTTAAAAGCAAGCGTTTTTTAATGATTAATTTGCCCTGAGGACTTGGGATGCATTTGCAGCCAGTACAGTTACTGGAAAAGTCTGTTAACATGTCTGGGGATGGAGCGGAAATCCTCCAGGGACATCTCCATGAAGCTCTCCTGGAGGTACTCCAAAAGCCTTTGCAGAAGGTTTCTGGGCAGGGCAGCCTTATTCCATCCTCCACGGTAGGACACTTGACCACACTATGCATGTAGCAAGTAATCTGGTATCATTGCATGACAAAGCCTAGTTGCGTATGGTCGCGGTGTTTGCTGGCATTCAAGCAACATCCGTTCTTTATCTCGTTGTGTTATCCTCAGGAGAGTGATATCGTTCATGGTAACCTGGTTGAAATACGGGAATTTAATTAAGGGGACACAGATGGCCATTCCTATTGGGCTGTTTGCATGTGGCTTCAAAGAAATCCTTCCCTGCAGTTAGCCAAGTCGGGGGGGGGGGGGCTGATTGGCGCTGAGCTTTTTCGCGTTTGGCTTGGAGGGATCTTCCCTGCTACTAGCCATGCGGTGCGGGGGGGAGGGTGGCTAGCAGCGATCTTCCATGATACCACCCACGTGGTGGGGGGAGGGGTAAACCGATCATCCCAGAGAATTGGATGGGGGGGGCGGTTCTGGTGCTGCACGTTAACAGGAAAGAAGCAGCACTCAACGGGCTTTGCTTGCTATTTGGGAAAGGAGGGCGCTGGATATATGAAGGCTGCAGAAGCCGAAAGACAATGGCTTACCGTGGCCGCATGCAAGCTGATTTCTGCTGCCCAGACGTGCGTCTGTGATCTCTAACACCAAAGCTGCAGGCACTCAATATTAAGATGCAAAATGCAACCTTGTAGTGAAATCACATGTGCTGTAAGATGAATAGTGTTGTTCACCGTGAAAGAGTATAACCATTGTTCTGTAAAATGTATCTTTTTAAATACTTCTCTCCCCTTTTTTCCCTCTCTCCTGCAGCTGCAAATTTTTCAAGCCTCCCTCCTCCGTCCCGAAGGCTATCTCAGATAAGGCGGCGGAAAAAAAAGACGCGAGACGAAATGTTCTTGGAAATCATGGAAGAGACCCGCAATGAAAGAGCTCATCTGAATGAGTGGAAGGATGTGGTATCAAAGTACAGGAAAGATGCCAGTGAGCGTGAGGACAGGAGGGACGAACGTGAGGACAGGAGAGACGCTCGAGATGAGAGGTGGTGGCAGGAAGATCAGCGGTGGCGGGATGCAACACTGGGGCTGCTGCGTGATCAAACTGACATGCTCCGGCATCTGGTGGAGCTTCAGGAACGGCAGCAGGATATTAGAGTGCCGCTGCAGCCCCGGTTTAACCACCATCCCCGCCCTCACCATGTTCCTTAGCCTCCTCACCCACCAGACGAGTAAGAACACGTGGGGGGAGGCTCCGTGCACCCGCCCACTCCACCCCCGTGGACAGCCCAAGCAAAAGGCTGTCATTATTTTGAAATTTTTTTAGTGGCCTTTTCCTTCCCTCCTATCCACCCGGGCTACCTTGTCAGTTCTCTCCCTCTTTTTATAATTAATTAATAAAGAATACATGATTTTAAACTGAGAGTGACTTTATTTCCTTAGAAAGCAAGCTGTAATCGAAGGGGGAGGGTGGGTTGCTTACAGGGAATGAGTCAATCAAGGGGGTGGGTTTTCAGCAAGGAGAAACAAACAGAACTCTCACACCGTACCCTGGCCAGTGATGAAACTGGTTTTCAAAGCTTCTCTGATGCACACCGCTTCCTGGTGTGCTCATCTAATCGCCCTGGTGTCTGGCTGCGCGTAATCAGCGGCCAGTTGATTTGCCTCAGCCTCCCACCCCGCCATAAATGTCTCCCCTTTACTCTCACAGAGATTGTGGAGCACACAGCAAGCAGCAATAACAATGGGGACATTGGTTTGGCTGAGGTCTGAGCGAGTCAGTAATGTGCGCCAGCGCACCTTTAACTGTCCAAATGCACATTCTACCACCATTCTGCACTTGCTCAGCCTGTAGTTGAACAGCTCCTGACTACTGTCCAGGCTGCCTGTGTATGGCTTCAAGGGGTAGGCTGGGTCCCCCAGGATAACGACAGGCATTTCAACATCCCCAACTGTTATTTTCTGGTCTGGGAAGTAATTCCCTTGCTGCAGCCATTTAAACAGAGTAGTGTTCCTGAAGACGCGAGCGTCATGAACCCTTCCTGGCAATCCCTCGTGGATGTTGGTGAAACGTGCCTTGTGATCCACCAGTGCTTGCAGCACCATTGAAAATTATCCCTTACGGTTTACGTACTGGGTGGCCTGGTGCTCCGGTGCCAAGATAGGGATATGGGTTCCATCTATCGCCCCACCACAGTTAGGGAATCCCATTGCAGCAAAGCCATCCACTATGACCTGCACATTTCCCAGAGTCACAACCTTTCGTAGCAGCAGCTTAGTGATTGCTTTGGCTACTTGCATCACAGCAGCCCCCACAGTAGATTTGCCCACTCCAAATTGATTCCCGACTGATGTTGCAAGCTTCCACAGGGCTATTGCCACTCGCTTCTCAACTGTGAGGGCTGCTCTCATCTTGGTATTATGGCGTTTCAGGGCAGGGGCAAGCAAGTCACAAATTTCCATGAAAGTGCCCTTACGCATGTGAACGTTTTGCAGCCACTGGGAATCGTCCCACACCTGCAACACTATGCGGTCCCACCAGTCTGTGCTTGTTTCCCGGGCCCAAAATCGGCGTTCCATGGCTAGAACCTGCCCCATTACCAGCAGGATCTCCAAAGCGCAGGGGCCCGCAGTTTGAGAGAATTCTGTGTCCATGTCCTCATCACTCTCGTTGCTGCTCTGCCGTAGCCGCCTCCTCCTCGCCTGTTTTGCAGGTCCTGGTTCAGCATAGACTGCACCAGGGGCGGCTCTAGACATTTCACCGCCCCAAGCACGGCGGCATGCCGCGGGGGGCGCTCTGCCGGTCGCCGGTCACGCGACTCCACGGAAGCCATGGGACCAGCGGACCCTTTGCAGGCACACCTGTGGGAGGTCCACCGGAGCTGTGGGACTAGCAGACCCTCCACAGGCACGCCGCCGAAGGCCACCTGCCTCCTGCCATCCCAGCAACTGGCAGAGCGCCCCCCGCGGCATGCTGCCCCAAGCATGCGCTTGGCGTGCTGGTGCCTGGAGCCGCCCCTGGACTGCACGAGAATGTGCCAGGTGTTTACAACATCCATGATTGCTGTCTTGAGCTGAGAAGGGTCCATGATTGCCGTGCTATGGCGTCTGCACAGTGCATCCAGGAAAAAAGGTGTGAAACGGTTGTCTGACGCTGCTTTCACGGAGGGAGGGGTGAGGCTGTACCCAGAAGCACCAGCGGCAATGTTTTTTGCCCCATCAGGCACTGGGATCTCAACCCAGAATTCCAATGGGTGGGGGAGACTGCGGGAACTATGGGATAGCTATGGGATAGCTACCCACAGTGCAACGTTCCAGAAATCGACACTAGCCTTGGTACGTGGATGCACACCGCCAAATTACTGTGCTTAGGGTGGCCGCATGCACTCGACTTTATACAGTCTGTTTAAAAAAACCGGTTTCTGTAAAATCGGAATAATCCCATAGTGTAGACATACCCTTAGCCTGCCTCACACTGCAATCTGAGGCAGTTCATTCTGTAACTGTACGTACAAGTGTTTCTGTGGCCTGTCATCTTGCTACCATGATCTGTAGGGGGCAGTTTGTGGATAAACACTAGCACTCTGTGTTCGCACCTTTCTGGAGAGTTTAAGCTTTCATTTAAAAAAAATGTAAACTTCCACCTTCCTGGGCGTGAGGATTGCTTTCTAAATATGACCTCAGCAGTGCTGCCCAAATAAGTCTGTAGAGAGACAGACAGGAACAATGGCTCTGAGAAGGATGAACTGACCCCATTCCCTTCATTTGGTGTTAACCCTGAAGCCCAATGAAGTATTGTCAACTCCCATGGTTTTATCAAATATCTCAAATAATATTTGTTTTTCCTTAAAGCCCCAGCTCTTTAAATTTGATTATTATATAAATCTCGGATTTTTTTTATTTGAAAAACCTAATAAAATGTTTAGCCTTGGGGAAAAACCCTAATGACTCAAACTGGAAGGTAAACAAGACCCAAAATCGACTGACTTTTGGAGGGCAAACTATTGATTTTTTTTTATTTAACTTACCACTGTAAACTAGTTCACTGGTCTTCCTTTTTGCAAAACCATTCATTTGTTCTGGGATTTTGGGCATAACTTGGGTTGTGGGTGGGACTGGAGTAGAGTGCAGTCACCACCTTTTTGTTACTGTTTTCACCTCAATAAAGTAAGACTACTCATGTGAGTAAAGTTACTCACATGTCCTGATCATTGCAGGATTGGCCATTAGGTGCTTTAGTAACTAAATACTCTATTTCTAGTGGACACTCTCCTTTTTTCCCAACTAGTAAATGTAGCTATTGCTTTCATATAGCTGTAAGTGATCATTTCTTTGGGGTATGTTGATGGCTATTTTTGTATGGAAAGAGCAGAACAGTGCAGCACTTGTGAAACTGAACATGGGCTGAAGCTGATAAGCAGATAAAAATGCTAAATAAGAACGAGTTTGTGTTTTTAGTAAACTATATCAAAAATATAATAGTTCTGTTGGTCTTGGGCAGATGTTTTTGGCTATACATTCTCTTCTGGGAAAGAGACCAACTTCTCCCAGATATGCCAAAGAATTAGATTAATTAATTATGTAAAAAACTAAGAGATACAATAGCCAAAAATGTCAAACAAGAGGGAAAAGTTCCTTCTAGACAGGATTTATCTCCACTTTTAGGGTATTACTCATTTTTTATGCCCTGCAAGAGCCCCTAAACCTGAATTCTTGGTACCCTGCCCAATACTTTCAAAACTTACCAGTGATTTTACATGCCTCCATTTTTGAGTGCCCAATCTGAAACATGTGAAAGGGGCCTGATTTTCAGAGGGTGGATATTCGGCACTTTCTAAAACAGGGGGTCCTCTGAGATGTTTCAAGCTGGGTACTCAGTTTGTGCGTTCCCCAAAATGACTAGCTAGTTCTGAGGATCTAGGCTTTACAATCACTTAAATTCACAAAAGAAATCACAGAATTGAATAACGCAGGCCAGTCAGCTTGCCCCTCAACAAACTCTAGCTGCAATCAGTAATTAGACCCACTCTACACCCATTTTGTGCAGATATAAATGACTACACATAGTACAGTGCAGTGAAGAATCAGGCTCATTGACTATAACGTGACACTGCTTCTGCTTCAAATGCTTTGCTAGATAGCTTGCAGGATTGAGCCCTGGACCTATAGTGCTACTAAGGGCCTATTATGTTACTATTCTGGTTTGAGTCAGGTGCCAAGTCCTCTATAAAGCTTTGCACCCAACACTTCTAGAGATCTGGGTGTTACACCAAGCCACACCAAGCATATTCCCCCTCCATGACTGACTTATATCTTGTGTTCACTGATCCATTCCCAATATGCTGCTCTTTGAGGGAGGAAGATGGAACATTGTCTCCTCCATTGGATGACTTCTTTACCCCAGACTTCTAGAGAGAGTGCCTCCTCTTTTTTAAGGGGGTTATTGCTCCTTTAAAGTTCTTACCTCTCTTATTTTAAAGCCTCTGCACAGCGAGAACTACTTCATGTTAGAAACTTGCTTCTGTTTTCCAGAGGATAGTGGGGGATGCATCACAGTCTCTCTAGATACATCCCTGAATGATGTCTGGAGCAGTCCCATTAGTTATCTTCACAGTAGAGCCACAAGAGGGGACTCCATGGGGATGATCAATGGACTTTACCCAATCTTACCAGTAGTTGCCTAACAACCGCTTATGCCCATGTGGCTGGGCAAAGCCTTGCGTGGTCCCCCAATGCAGAAGGCTGTGTGAAATGCTCAGTGTAGCCTTCTGTAGACACCAGGAGAAGATGTTTATCCACTCCAGGATTAGCTATTGCTGCTGGGAGGCCTGTTTTATCTGGTAGCTGAGGAGACAATTTTTCATGGATTCAAGCTTATAGCAGTTTATCCCATCAAATGAGTTACACCTTTGTTTCCAATCAAGACCTATATATTTTTTACTGAGATGTTATGTCACAGAATAAGATCATACATTTAAGTCACATTTGAATGTAATGGTGCTGCATGATATAAATCAGAGTGCAAACCCCAAAATACTACTTGTGCCTTTGGCACAGGCATTAATTACAGTCTCATGATTGAATCTCTTCAACCTGCCACTGAGCCATCAGTAAACTTCTAAATTAAATTAAATCAGATGACTGGTCCAGTCACTAGATGCTCAGGAGTGAGCTTTCAAAGCATCACACAGGAACTTAGCTAGCTACGTGTTTGCCATTAAAATTAGTGAGACAAGGGGTGGGTGAGGTAATATATTTTATTGGACCAACTTCTGTTGGTGAGAGAGACAAGATTTCAAGTTTACACAGAGCTCTTCTTCAGGTCTTTATTTCCTTTACTGACTTAGCAGTTATATTTGGAGGTTTCAGCACTTGTTTAGCATTCTAACATTCACAATGTGCTAGTCACTGTGCTATATACAGTTTGAAGCAGTTCAAAAATAAGGAAGCCACCGGTGCAGCCCTGAGGAATAGCGTTTAGAATTTTGTATAACAGTAGCCTGTGGAGGACCAACAGATTAAGGCTGTACAAACACCAGAAGACTGTCCCTGCTTTGATTAGCTTATAAGCTAGGTAGACAAGATGTCGGAGGGGGAAACATACCTAAGTGGCTGGCCAAACATCTCAGTAGGTCAATAGCAAAGCTGGGTAGAGAATGCAGTCTCATGGCTCCCAGGCCAATGCTCTATCCATTGCCTTCCACAGGTGAGCCACCATATTCATAAAATGTTGGTGAATACATAATACAGCTGAATGAATAGTAGGGGGATTGAGAAATCCAGCAATATTTCTTCAAATTTAAAGCACACTTCAATTCACAACACTTTCATGTTCACTTCACACTTTCTTATGCTTCTTTTTAGTAGTGTGAACACTTGCAAAAATATTTTGTAGCTTTGTTACTCACAAAAAATAAATGCAATGCCTACTACTACTTACATCTGTGGGTAACTTTATACATGCAAATATTCTGGTCAGGTTCTTGTGACATGCCCATCAGAAAATAACCGGACTAACCCCAGGCAAAAACTTATGCATGCATGTGTCTGCAGAACTGGGGCTCTAGATTGTAAAACTGGAAACTAAAAGTCTACGCTAACCAACTCAAACCTTAGAATCAAATATAAAATTGTAGTGGTGCATAATTGCAGTAGTTCTCCAATCAGAGAACAAAATTGCCATCTGATTCTTGTCATTAACCAACTGCAAATCTGAACTGCACATTTGACTATAAAATTAGTCCTTGGTGGTTCCTGCCATCTGAAGAGCAAGAATTAATTAGTGAAAAAAATTGTGACTAAAACCTGGAAATATGAAAACAAATAAGGTTTTGAGGCAGTGTTTTCCCCAGGAATTGAAATTGGGGGGAAGGCTGAATTCGGGGGGGAAGGTGTCAGAGCCAATGAGGGGTGAGACTGTGAGAGTCAAGGTGGGCTGTATGATAAATAGGAAGTAATACACATTGGAAAACACAATCTCAACTATACATACAAAATGTTGAGGTCTAAATTAGCTGTTACCACTCAAGAAAGAGATGTTGGAGTCATTGTGGATAGTTCTCTGAAAATATCCACTCAGTGTGCAGCAGCAGTCAAAAAAGTGAACAGGTTTTTAAGAACCATTAGGAAAGGGAAATTGTCATAAAGCCGCTACATAAATCCATGGTACACGCACATCTTGAATACTGTGTGCAGTCTGGTCACCCCATCCCCCCAAAAATATATTGGAATTGGAAAAGGCACAGAGAAGGGCTACGAAAATGATTAGGGGTATGAAACAGGTGGAGAGATTAATAAGACTGGGACTTTTCACCTTGGAAAAGAGACACTTAAGTGGAGATATGATAGAGGTCTATAAAATCTTGACTGGTGTGAAGAACGTGAATAAGGAAATGTTATTTAATCCTTCACATAACACAAGAACTAGGGATCACCCAATTAAATTAATAAGCAACAGGCTTAAAAACCCCAAAAGGAAGTATTTCTTCACACAATATAAAGTCAACCCATGGAACTCTTTGCCAGGGGATGCTGTGAAGGTCAAAACTATACCAGGGTTCAAGAAAGGATTACATACGTTCCTGGAGGTTAGGTCCATCAATGGCTATTAGCCAGGATGGGCAGGAATGCAACCCCATGCTCTGAGTGTCCCTAGCCTCTGACTGCCAGAAGCTGGGACTGGATGACACCTGTTCTGTTCATTCCCTTTCTCTCTGAAGCACCTAGAATTGGCAACTGTTAGAAAGCAGGATACTGGGCTAAATGAACCATGGGTCTGACACAGTATGGCCATTCTTATGTAAAAATTAATTATAATCATAGAACTGGAAGGGACCTCGAAAGGTCATCAAGTCCAGTCCCCTGCATTTGTGGCAAGACCAGCACCATGTATAACATCCCTGACAGGTGTTTGTCTAACCTGCTCTTAAAAAATCTCCACTGATGGAGATTCCACAACCTCCCTAGGCAATTTATTCCAGTGCTTAACAACCCTGACAGTTAGGAAGATTTTCCTAATGCCCAACTGTAGCGGGGTGAGCACCCACTCTGACCCTGGAGGGGTTGGAAAAGCCCCTGCAGAGGGCTGGGGCTGAGCAAGGTAAAACCCTGGCTGATTGGGGGAAGTGGGTGCAGCTGGGGCCACACCCCAAACTAAGTAACTGGGCCTTATAAGGAGGCCAGGGAAGGCAGAAGCAGCAGTCTCTCTCTGACTGGAGAGGGAGATAGGCTTGGCTGCTGGGGAACTCACCCAAGGGACTTAGAGTGAGGCAGGGCAGGGCAGGCCAGCAACTCCCCAGGCTGCAGGGCCTAGTTCTAGGCCCACCTAGGTATTGGGCTTGAAGAGGGACAGCCTGAGGCTGGGTAAAGGCAGCCAGTTCAGACCCCTTTGCCTATGATGAGTGGCTGATACTGCAGTCTGCCCCAGGGTGTGGGGGCTAAACAGAGACTGGCAGTAGCCATGACTGAGGTGAAGTGGGGATAGTGGGTTGGGGGTTCCCCAGGGAGGGGAGACCCAGATCGGTGGGGTACTGCCAGGGGGCAGCACCCCAGTTAAAGGGGCACCAGGGTCCAGGCAGGAACATGGGGGCCAGAGGACAGGTGGATCACCAGCCTGCAGAGGGTGCTCCGGAGCTGGAACGACCTAATTCCCAGAAGTCACCAGCAGGAGTGAGTCTGCACATCTACACCAACCTAAACCTTTCTGGCTGCAATTTAAGCCCATTGTTTCTTGTCCTATCATCAGAGGTTAAGGAGAATAATTTTTCTCCCTCCTCCTTGTAACAACCTTTTAGGTACTTGAAAACTTATCATGTCCCCTTTCAGTCTTCTTTTTTCCACACTAAATAAACACAGTTCTTTCAATCTTCCTTCAGAAGTCATGTTTTTGAGACCTTTAATCATTCTTGTTGGTCTTCTCTGGACTTCCCTGAAATGTGGTGCCCAGAACTGGACACAATATTCCAGCTGAGGCCTAATCCACCTGGAGTAGAGGGGAAGGATTACCGTATATACTCAGAGCTGCTGGGGGGCAAGTGGGGCAATTTGCCCCAGGCCCGGGGTCCCACGAGCCCTGGCCAAGAATCCCTTCCCTGGCTAGAGGCGCCTTTTTAACTTTTACTCACCCGGCAGCGGTCCAGGTCTTCGGCAGCACTTCGGCGGTGGGTCCTTCAGTGCCGCCAAAGACGCGGAGCGAGTGAAGGACCCACCGCTGAAGACTCGGAGCGCCGCATGGTGAGTACAAGCATGGCAGCGGGTGGTACCTTTTATGTCTGCTCCCCCCGCTTTGCCCCAGGTCCCCTGACTCCTCTGGGCAGCCCTGTATATACTTGTTCATAAGCCGAATATTTTTGGTAAAAAAGTGATGCATCAAAGATCAGGGGTCAGCTTATAAATGGGTCTACACCAAAATTTGATAATTTTAAACTCTATGGAATCATTGAATTGAATATCTAATACATTGTCATTTTGTTTACGTGGAGTATCTGCAGACATGAAGCCCCTTAGCTCCCTGTGGCCGCGGTTTGCTGTTGCCAGCCAAGTGGCATGCCACTTCCCGCAACTCCCATTGGCTGGGAACGGCAAACTGAGGAAGCTGAGGGGCTCCGTGCCTGTGAACACTCCAGGTAAACAAAACGTCCAGGCCCACTAGCGGCTTACCCTAATGGGCCAGGAGCCAAAATTTGCCAACCCCTGAAATAGAGGGTCGGCTTATGAAAGGGTCATACAATTTTTGTTATTTTTACCTAACCATCTTGGGGGGGTCAGCTTATAAACAAACGGGCTAATGAACGAGTATATATGGTGTGACGGAGCGATTCTGGCGGGACCCAACTGAGAGTGCCAAATCAGGACCAATTGCTCAAACAGGGCAGTCACAGCCCTAGGCTGGGGTTTTTCCACCTCTAAGGCAAACCAAACCAGCCAGACAAAGAGGACTCTGGTCTCACCCCACTGGCTAACCACAAGTCACACAAGCAATTTCCTTAGACACTCCAGTCTCCCAGTATCACCACCAGTGCCACTCGTCCTGGGGATGAATGGTTATGAAAACCAACACCCCAATAAAAGAAAAAGGTTCTCTCGATCCCAAAGGACCAAGCCCCAGACCCAGGTCAATATACACATCAGATCTTACCCACAAATCACGCTGTTGCCAATCCTTTAGAATCTAAAATCTAAAGGTTTATTTACAAAGGGAAAAAGGTGGAAATGAGAGGTAGAATTGGTTAAATGGAATCAATTACATACAGTAATGGCAAAGTTCTTAGTTCAGGCTTGCAGCAGTGCTGGAGTAAACTGCAGGTTCAAATTAAGTCTCTGGAATACATCCCCCGCTGGGATGGGTCGTTCAGTCCCTTGTGTAGAGCTTCAGTTTGTAGCAAAGTCCCTCCAGAGGTCAGAAGCAGGATTGAAGACAAGATGGAGATGATGCATCAGCCTTATATAGACTTTTCCAGGTGTAAGAATCTCTTTGTCCTCACTGTGGAAAATTACAGCAAAATGGAGTCTGCAGTCACATGGACAAGTCTCTGCATACTTTGCTGAGTCACAAGGCATGTCTGCCTTCTCTCCATGGGTCAATTGTGTAGCTGATGGTCCTTAATGGGCCATCAAGCCAGCTAGGCAGGGCTAACACCAGCTTGTCTGGGATATTTCCCAGAAGCAGAGCATAATACAAAATACAGATAGTACAGAGCCAATACTTATAACTTCAACTACAAAATGATACACAGACATACAGACAGCATAATCATAACCAGCAACCCAGAACCTGGTCTTAGACACCTTATATGACCCCCTTCACTTAAGATTTGGTGCCACTACAGGACCTTGGTTGCAACCCATGTTCTATATTGTCCCAATTTATATCAATAACGGCACATATGGTACTTCTCGTGTCTTGCATACAACACTCCTGCTAATATTTCCCAGAATGATGATCACTTTTTTTTTGCCACAGTGTTGTTTAGTACAGAAACTCCCCAAGATAATGACTGCTCAAGATAGCAACAATGTGAGATAATGACCTTGGCAAATAATGCGTTTTTAAAATCTTGGCCTACTAGGAAACATGTACTTAGAGAAGTTCCCCAGTCACAAATCTAGCATTCTGGAGCAAAGTCACTAAAACATAGTCCAACAAACAAATGTTCCTTTAACGTGCCCCTCACTCTTCCCTCCACCACACCCCATGCACCAGTGTCCTTGGTCAGTGAAGACTCAGAGTTCGGAGGTGCTTTCATGTGAGTTCATCTCCCAGACTGGCGTGGAGGGGGGGAGGCACCTTGCATCTTCCTCCAGCCACTCACTGCTCGCTCTGGCTGTGTTCGTTCTGCCACTGTTCACGCCACCATTCTGTTGCCAATGGCCCTGTGTCATCACCTTCTGCTGCCACCTGCCATGTGACCTCTGCAAATTGGTCTTTTGAGGTTCCAGGTCTCAGTGAGGGAACCTCGCTGCTAGTGCAGGCCAGGCTGTCTCTTCCACAGAAACACCAGCAGGGCTCAGCATCAGTGATTTCAGCTCTAGGGGTCACTTCACCAAACAAATGACTCTATGGAGCCTGATCAGCTCTGTCTTTAAGCAGTGGCGAGAAGGAGGAGTCTCTGACCTGCTTGTTGTTTCACAGAGAGAATGTGTGATTCTTAGGCAGACCATCAAGAAAAACATCTGTCCCCACACGCTCTCCCCACTGGCATCAGGGCATTTCAGCTGAAGGAGATGCCCTCAAACAGGACAGGCTAAGCACAGTTCTGCTGCCCTTTACTCATACACTAAGGATAACAACACTTCATTAGCCCGGCATTCAAATGATTTGTAACCCAACACCAGCTAAAACTGATCACTTGGGCAACACAGCAAGGTAACTGGTTGACAACTGGGGGAGTGGTGGGGAAATTCAGGGGGGATGGACACCCTCCCTGGGGGGGGCGGGGTCTGGGGAAATCTCTGCTTTGAGGTCTAGTGGCAGCAAATGTGAGAGTTAAGCTGAACCAGACCAGAGTTTGCTGGGGAAGCAACATGCTGAGACTGAGAGCAAGCATCATATGTTGTTTGTCAGTGCTCCCTCTGGTTGATTTGAGGAACTGTGGCTCCAGGGGGATACAGTTCTAATCAATCAATGGAGAATTGCTGCAGTTTGGAGACTAAGGGGGGGCGGGAATGTAGAGGATCTCTAGAACTCCAAGAAAAGCACAGGGTGTCACATTCTCTTGGAAAAACTTCTGATATCATCACAATGTGAGGTGACACTCAACACTGTAAAAGCAGCTACATTGTCAAAAATAAAACCTGCAAGCACCCAACACATCTCTATGGTGTATGTTTAATGAGCCACGAGAGACAAAAATGGCAGGTCAGTGATACTGATTGTCCGATGTGGATTTTTTTTTATTTAGCATAGCTGGTTGAATAAAGGGGTATTTGTGGTAAACCATCTGTGACAAAAACAGGATTACATCAAACTAAATGCAACTGTCCGTGAAGAGCTCTTTGGGGAGCGGACTTGCTGAAATCCTATTTATAAATGTAGAGGTGAGGAAATTATCATTATCCTTTGGATTAGGAATCGATAGCAGGTCCAAAGCATCTGTGTGTATAAGATAGATCTATGCTGTATGCCTCAGGAGGCTCATCACAGAAGGTCCAGCTCAGGAAGAGGGGCTGAAGATGGCTCTAATTAATGGCAACCTACCCTGCTGCTTAGGGGACTTGCTGGAATGCAGACAGCTGTTGCCACGCCCTCTCCCACACCTGACATGCCCCCGACTGGTGTGCTGCTGGGGGCTGGAGAGGATCATGTTGGGTTGGATGGAGAGTTCCATGCACCAGCAATTCAGGGCAACATGGGGCCCTGCACTGGGAGACCTCCGCTGTATACCGCTCTGCCCCCTACAGCCCCTTATGCAACTGGAGTGATGTCCAGGGGCTACAGCAGGGCCAGAATCTGGCCCAATATCCCTTTAGTGTTTCTAATAAGCAAAGATCCTGATTATTCTTTCCAGCTTCTGAGCTTCTCTCGTTGTGCCAACGCTAGGCTCTGCCCATTACAGGCTCTCACCGCTCTGCCACTTTCACTTAGTCAGGCATCACTCTGATTTGTCCTCATCTTAAAAATCAAACAGATCCAGGGCTGAATTCCAGCTGCCCCTGCACAGCCAGGCTTGGGAGGCAAAAAGGCTGAGGAAACCCTCCACAAATAGGCTTAAACAGATGGCACCAATAAGGTGGCTGCCGGCATTCCCTGAGCAAGGGAGGCCACTAGTGTGGCTGGCAGTTCTTGGTTACCCTGGAGCTGGCCTGTTTGGCTGAGATGAGGACAAGGCAATGGCCCAAACCACTAGAGGACTGCAGTGGGAAACACGGGATTGTTCGAAAGAGTCAGTGGCTGCAGCTGTGGTTTTGCTCCCCTGGGGGGAGAATGCTACTTGGACAGGGGATCTCCTCCTCACTGTATAGTCCAGGGCAGTGGTTTCCCCAGGAATTGAAATTAGGGGGGGTGTTCGAATTTACAGGGTGTGTGTGTCAGGACCAATGAGATATATAAAAGAGATATGAATAAAGTAAATGTTTTGTTAGGATTATGCAAATTTAACATAAGAATAATGCAAGTTACACCAAAACACAAAACAGGTCTAGATTTCTAAAAAAATATACATTTAAAAAAAAGTATTTAATTTAAATTGACTTTTGAAAAGTAAGCCATCATGGGGTAAGAGGAAAGTCCTCTCATGGATCAGTAACTGGTTAAAAAATGGGAAACAAAGGGTAGGAATAAATTATCAGTTTTCAGAATAGAGAGAGATAAATAGTGGTATCCCTCAGGGGTCGGTACTGGGACCAGCGCTGTTCAACATATTCATAAATGATCTGGAAAAATGGGTAAACAGTGAGGTGGCAAAATTTGCAGATGATACAAAACTATTCAAGATAGTTAAGTCCCAGGCAGACTGCGAAGAATTACAAAGGGATCTCATAAAACTGAGTGACTGGGCAACAAAAATGGCAGATGAAATTTAATGTTGATAAATGCAAAGTAATGTACATTGGAAAACAATCTCAACTATACATACAAAATGAAGGAGTCTGAATTAGCTGTTAACACTCAAGAAAGATCTCGCAGTCATTGTGGATAGCTCTCTGAAAACATCCACTCAGTGTGCAGCGGCAGACAGTGATTCCCAACATTCTGTTTGCTTTTTTAAAAAGAACAGGAGCACTTGTGGCACCTTAGAGACTAACAAATTTATTTGAGCATAAGCTTTCGCGGGCTACAGTCCACTTCATCGGATGTAGCCCACGAAAGCTTATGTTCTTTTTGCAATACAGACTAACACGGCTGCTGCTCTGAAACCTTTGCTTTTTTAAGAAAGGGATAGATAATAAGACAGAAAATATCATATTGCCTCTATATAAATCCATGGCACATGTATACCTTGAATACTGTGTGCAGATCTGGTTACCCCATCCCAAAAAAGACATACTGGAAATGCCAAAGGTACAGAGATGGGCAACTAAAATGATTAGGGGTATGAAACAGGAGAAGAAATTAAAATGACTGGGAATTTTCAGCTTAGAAAAGAGACGACTAAGGGGGGATATGCTAGAGGTCTGTAAAATCTTGACTGATGTGAAGAAAGTGAATAAAGTAAATGATAATGCAAATTACACCAAAACACATAACAGATCTAGATTTCTAAAAAAATATATAATTTAAAAAAATGTATTTAATTTAAATTGACTTTTGAAAAGTAAGCCATCATGGGGTAAGAGGGAAGATCCTCTCATGGATCAGTAACTGGTTAAAAGTTGGGAAACAAAGGGTAGGAATAAATTATCAGTTTTCAGAATGGAGAGAGATAAATAGTGGTATCCGTGAGGGTTCAGTACTGGGACCAGTCCTATTCAACATATTCATCTGGAAAAATGGGTAAACAGTGAGGTGGCAAAATTTGCAGATGATACAAAACTATTCAAGATAGTTAAGTCCCAGGCAGACTGCGAAGAGCTACAAAGGGATCTCACAAAATTGGGTGACTGGGCAACAAAATGGCAAATTAAATTCAATGTTGATAAATGCAAAGTAATGCACATTGGAAAGCAATCTCAACTATACATACAAAATGATGGCATCTGAATTAGCTGTTAACACTCAAGGAAGAGATCTTGGAGTCATTGTGGATAGATCTCTGAAAACATCCACTCTATGTGCAGCAACAGTCACAAAAGCAAACAATGTTGGGAATCATTAAGAAAGGGATAGATAATAAGACAGAAAATATCATATTGACTCTATATAAATCCATGGTACGTGCACACCTTGAATACTGTGTGTAGATCTGGTCACCCATCCTAAAAAATATATATTGGAATTGGAAAAGGTACAGAAATGGGCAACTAAAATGATGAGGGGTATGAAACAGGAGGAGAGATTAAAGTGACTGGGAATTTTCAGCTTAGAAAAGAGATGACTAATGGGGATATGATAGAGGTCTACAAAATCTTGACTGGTGTGAAGAAAGTGAATAAGGAAATTTTATTTAATCCTTCACATAACACAAGAACTAGCAGTCACCCAATGAAATTAATAGGCAGCAGGTTTTAAAAAAACAAAAGGAAGTATTTCTTCACACAATATAAAGTCAACCCAGGGAACTCTTTGCCAGGGGATGCTGTGAAGACCAAAACTATAACAGGATTTTTAAAAAAACTAGATAAATTCCTGGAGAACAGGTCCATCTGTGGCTATTAGCCAGGATGAGAGGGATGCAACGCCATGCTCTGAGTGTCCCTAGCCTGTTTGCCAGAAGCTGGGAATGGGCAACAGGGGATGGATCACTTGATGATTCCCTGTTCTGTTCATTCCCCCTGAAGCACCTAGTCTTGACCACTGTTGTAAGACAGGGTACTGGGCTATATGGACCATGGGTCTGACCCAGTATGACCATTCTTATGTAAAAATTAATTATAATGAAAATGTTTAGTACAGAAACTCCCCAACATAATGACCTCCCAAGATAGCAACAATGTGAGATAACAACCTTGGCAAATACTGCATTTTAAAAATCTTGGCCTACTGGGAAACATATTTATATAAGTTTCCATTCCCAGTCACAAATCTAGCATTCTGGAGCAAAGTGACTAAAATATAGTCCAACAAACAAATGTTTATTTAACATGCCCCTCATTTTTCCCTCCACCGCACTCCACTCACCGGTGTTGTCCTTGGTCAGTGGAGACTCAGACTTCACTTTCACGTGAGTACACCTCCCAGGTGGGGGACATAAAGGCACAGTTCGCTCTGGCCATGGCTGTTCGTTGTGCCACCGTTCACTCCACCGCTCTGTTGCCAATGGCCCTGCACAGTCACCTTCTGCTGTCACCTACCACTGTGATCTCTGTGAGTTGGTCTCTTGAGGTTCCACCAGCTCTCAGTGATTTCAGCTGAGCTCTCAGTGGGGGAACCTCGCTGCTAGTGCAGTCTGGGCTGTCTCTTACACAAAAACACTGTACCCACAGGAACACTGTCCCCACAACAGGACTAAGCACTTAGACCTGATTGCCAGTGATTTCAGCTGCAGTGGTCACTTAACAGAACAAAAGACTATCTATGGAGCCTAATCAGCTCTGTCTTTAAACAGTGGAGAGGGACAGGTCCCCACCCTCTCTCTTGATGCCTTCATATCATCACAGGCTAAGTACAGTTCTACTGCCCTTTACTCATACAATAAGAACAACATTTCATCCCCCCTTCCCCCCACATTCAAGTGGTTTGTAACCCAACCCCAGCCAAAATCTATCACTTGGACAACACAGCTCTGTTTGCTGGATACCTAGGTAGATTAGGTGTGAATGTAAATATAATCTGGCCCTGAAGCCTTAGCCCCCAGCTCATCACTAGCTGTCAGGGATAACTCATTTAGACTTTGCTTACAAATCATTTGAAATTATTAGGTTGGCCAACATCACCGAAATGAATGCACTGACATCATAAAAAACAGCTGTATAAGGAAGCAAGGAAGCTAGTCTATGTTCATACTTTTCAAATCTATTATACTTTTTCAGATACACATATTTTATCATACACTGTATAAGCTTTTAAAGTGTGTATTAATGTTTCAGTTTAAATTCAGATTTCCAAACAGTCACTAAATTGGTATGTAACTAGCTCACAAAACTGGGGGGGGCGGGTGTTGGGAAAATTCAGGGGGGGTGTACACCCCCCTGGGGGGGTGTAGGGAAATCACTGGTCCAGGGTCGCTGAACCTAACCATTTAGGAGATGAAGCTAGTATCCCTGGCACCTCAGGATACAGTGACTGCATTGATTTTGGGTCAGTAGCACTGGCCACTCCCACAAGGGGCAGACCACTGGCTCCAGTGCTTCCTTTCCACACCATCTAACAGAGCTGGCCCCAGAGTTCCCCCTGCAGTGGCATGCTTTGGCTATTATGTGTGACTGAATCTACTATTTTTTTTTTTAAAAAGTCAGAGAATTAATCCTGCTTGTATTAGGAAAGTGGCAAGAGTTTCCTTTCCAAAAGCATCTTTGTCCAGGTTTTGGGGAATGTGACACTACAAGAATTGCTGAGGAGTAGCTGTTCTGCAAAGAATTTTACCAGGATGAGTCTGACCCTGCAGTAAGCTTGAGGTTGCCACATGGAATTGACTACTAAGAATAGAGCCAAATGCTTGTCTGGCATCTGGATTTGACAACTAGTCTGAAGTTTAGGATGCCCTTATGTTCATGTATTGCTTGGTAGGTCATCACAGGCCAGTCTATTTATATCAAGTGAAAAAATTAATGTAAAGGAAAACTTTAAACATTCTAGATTTTTGAACTGTTACCAACACAGGCATGCATTTCGTTTTAGAGCAAAATAATTGTTATAATAGTAAATAGCTTTCAGAGATTGATAGCCAGAGGATGACACACATGTACCAAATTACATGTAGGGCAGATCTTTAAAAATATATCTGCACCTTGTGAGATTTTCACACCTAAATCTAAATCTGAGCCTTAATTCCTTGTTAACAGCTGCAAATCCAAGGAATTTTATCACTTGCTTCCATGTATTTTTTTTTCAATTCAGAAACAAAAGCCAACAAATTTTAGAGTCAAAACAAATTAAATTCAGTTGTGACATGAGGCATCCAACTGCCTTTCTCCTGTTCTTGCAAATATGTTATGAACTTGATGCATAGCTGAAGGGGGAACTCTAATTTCTCCTCTGTGTGTTTAAGGTCACAGACTTTGAAGATGTGGTTCAGCTGAGTGACCCCAGAGCCTCAGTCATGCCAAGAGTTGCCTCTTTTTAGAGTTTGTAGTAATAAGTTCTACACATTGGTTATTTCATTCCAAAGCACTTCTCAGATCTGATGTACGTCACTTCATCCACCCCTGAACTGCAAAAACCTCTAGGTTGAAATGGAATAGTTATTTAATAGCCCACAACACAGTTATGCAAGGTTTAGGAGAGGATGTGGAAAGTATTTCAGTTTCTGAGTTATGCAAGTGTACATACATTCAATTGGTGATGTTAGTCACATGGCCTCTATGAAGATAAGTACCTAGGAGTCAGCAAACTTCTGCTGAGCATGACAAATGGTGGGTAAAGTGGTAGATGATTTAAAGGAGTTTGTGTTCAATTGTTTCACTAAGGGAAGGGTTAGGTAGGACTGTCAGCTCCACAGGAATAAGCACTCCTTGTGACTAACTTCCTAGAAGTCCATAAGACAAAATCTGCATATTTGAATAGCAAAGTAGTAAGTCAACGTGTATCCACTGGGACAGGCCTCTGGGTGGAGTCAGGAGAGATCAAAGAAACTGGAAAGACAGGAGCAGTTCAGGCAGGCCTAGTGTGTTCCAGTTCACTGTACCAGGTGCAGTATGTGTGGCAAAATGCTGTGACACCAAGCAGAAGTACAAAACCATGTCCAAGCAGCTCTAAAGATGCAATTAAAGCACCTTGAGTATGAGGTTGTGGGACTTGGGAATTCACAACATATAGTAAGCTATAAAATGAGGCATTCTGTGGATACCCTAGAGGGTTTCTGGATCATGGGCACCAGGTTTATATAAATTTTGGTGGTACCCAGAACAAAGCCATCCCATCCATAGGATGGACCAGGACAACTGCCCCAGGCCCTGCACTTTTTGGGGTCCTGCGCTTCAGGGGGATGCGGGATCCAGGGTGGCCTGGGAGGCTAGCGGGGGAGGCGTGGCACCGGCAGCAGCAAGCGCTCCGCCCCCTCCCCGCCCCTGCACCACCTCCTCCCCCAAAGCCCCGACCTTGCCGCTTTCCGGCTTCCACCCCCTCCCCCGAGCAACACCGGGTGCCAGTGGGGCGGAGTGGAGCGGGGCAGGCTGGGGCCGGGTCGCTTGCTGCTGCCAGCACCAGGCCCCCTGCTAACGCCCTAGGTCGCCCTGGACCTCGCATCTCCCTGAAGCGCAGGGCACGGTAAGTCCAAACATTGGTGGAGCCGGGCCCACATTCCTAAATATTGGTGGAGCACAGGCCCACGAGCCCATATAACTTGCTGCCTATGTCTGGATGCAATGATCTCTCAAACAAAGCAGCTGTAAGTATGGTGGGGGAAAGTAGGGAGAAGCTTCCTTGGCATAGGATTCTCCTTCTGAGAACTGTTGAGAACGACAGATAGCTGGGAGTGGCTGAGTTTGGTAATAAGGGTTTGGGCAGCAAAGAACATTGTTCCTATGGTCCTCACAGCCATCTGTATTAGAGTGATGACTTGCACTCTCGCCTGGCAGGTATCAAATACTGCAGAAGATGTTCCGCCTGTTGCAGGATCGGGCCCTACAGTTCATAAGCAGAGACCTCCAACCTGTTAATCATGATCAACCTACCCCTTCTACACTGAAACATCTCGGGAACAGCTAATTCTCCCATACAGCACTCCAGTGTGGACAGGGGTCAGACTACAGAAAAATAAGTGAAGGCGTTCTCTCCGATTCCACCCTCAAACCAAGCTCCGTTCATTCATAATGCAAACGAGATGCCAGTCACAGATGGACTTTGCAGATCTTCACAAAGGGTTTGTCCCTCTTCCTCCTGGCATGCTCTAACCAGCAGGGAAATAGTTAGGAATGTTAACTCTGAAACCTAATTAAGTCTCTTCAACCTGCTGAGTTGAACAGGGTGGCTAATACCTCTCAGCCATTGTTTCAGGCCAGTAGGACTCTGAGGTCACATTAACATCTGGTTCACATTTTTTGTAACCATAGGAAATAAAGAATCTCTTTTTAATGAAATGTTTAGCTTCTGGGACATGACAGGCAACCAGGAGGGAAGAGCAATGGCTCCCTGAGCTGCTGCAAACCTGCCAGAGCCTAACCCTGAACTTGGAGATGCTGCTGAGTAGGTAGGAGACCAGCAAAGGCTGAGACATTGCTGTGGGGAAGCTTTTGTCAGATGTCAGTGGCCCCACCAGTTTTCAGTTTAATCCCATGGGATAAGTGGGATCTGAACTGGTTAGTGAGAGAGGTTTCCAGTAGAATATTCGTGATGGGTACAAGGGTGGTGGGGACCCTTCCACTTGTGCCTACAGCACATGCAGTGCAGCACCGTCCCTACTGACGGCATTCACATCAGCAAGTGGGCTCAGGATACATTCTTGCTGAGAAACATGTCTGATATCTGACTCACAGGCTGTTCGGTATAGATATAATTAGCCTTCTGCCTGTCTTGTGTTGTGTCAGCCTGTTCTGTAAAACCACTTCCTTACTTTACTTGCTATAGATGTCAGGGCTTAATCACGCTGTGTTGAAATCAGTCTGGGGTTACAAGAAGTCATTCACCTTCTCACACAGCTTGAACACAGGTTGTGTGCGAAGAGCAACGAATAATTAAGGCTGGGATTCACATAGGTATTTAGGCACCTCATTGCCATTGAAATCAGTGGGAGTGAGGTGCTTACATACCTTTGTGAACTCCAACCTAAGAGACTTTTGGCCTCGGATCTGTGACTTCATTGGGAATAATGTGCCATGTTTGACAGAATAAATGTACATATGCAGACCAGATTTTTCAAAAGCTCAGAACCAAACCGTTCCCATTTAGGCACCTACATGAATGGCAAGATTTTCAATAGTGCTCAGCTCCCATTGAGAACTGGCTGACCCAGAATCAGAGGCTATTAAAGGTATAACCACATTTTCACCCCCATGCCCTTTGCATGGTGCAGAGAACAGAGCTCAGCCAGACGTGAGGACCTAGCCCTGTCTCCATCCTCCTTTTAAACTCTTCTGAACTGTTGTGCAAGAACTGCGATATGATCTTTTTTCTTTACTTGCAGTGAAATTGACATTAAAAAGTGGGTTTAAATTAATCTGACACTCCAAAGCCCCTTTATGTTGCCAGTACCTGTGAAGGGGCTGTAGTGTAAATAAGGTCTAATGAATGAACATAATATAAGCTTGGTTATGTCCAGGATTTTGAAGTGCCTGAGTCAGCTAGGGGTTGGGCTTTCAGAGGTGCTGAGAAGCTACAACTCAAATTGAAGCTAATGGGAGCTGTTCAAACTCAGAACCTCAGAAAATCAGGTTGTGGGTGGCTCATCTTAGACTCCCAGTCTCAGATGGCCAAAATTAGTGGATGCATCTGAGAATATTGGCCTGAACCTTCAGTACTGATTTGGGATTTACTTCAACAGAATGTGCACAAAACACTAAAAATATGGGTAATCTGGCTTCAGCCTCTGGCAAGCATCAGACTACTCACAACTGTATTCTGCTTTGAGCCTCCCTGGTTTCTGCATCTCTACAAAAAGCATCAATTGCAAACATACAAGGACCATGCTGCATGCCAAAATGTACTCGGACTGCTTCTCTGTATGTCTGGAAATGTGATAAGGTGAAGAGAGTCTGGGGAGATTGACTGGTCCTGTACATCCGAGGCTATCCTTCCCGCAAACATGATAAGAAAAATATTCTGAATTTCAAATGGGCTTACTCTGGAAAACACCCACAGCCAGCCTTTCAGGTACAACAATGAAGAAGACAGACAGGGCTGATGGCCCATCAGCAAAGACAATGGACTGTGGAATAGCTTGACCTTCCTGTGGGTGTTTTGTCCAGCCTGTAAGCAATGGCTGCTATAACACTGCAAGGGCCACAAGATTCTGGACTCCATCTTGGAATGTCAGTATTTTTCCACAAACCAGTCTGGGAACCAAGTTTTGAAACAAAAGGTTCCCGCCCTATGCTAAAGCTTGATAAGGCAGAGAGTGACATCATCTGTGGCTCTTCACTCCCCACACAAGAAGACTCCTGGAAACATCTGAGGAACAAAGACTGAACTGGGGGAAGTGCTGGACCCAAGTTTAAGGGATTTTTAGCCTATGAATGAAACACCTGGGGATTCCAAGCTGCAAAACAAGTGCAACTTTACCCTTAAGAAACTGCAGCTGGGTGTGTCCCTACCTGTATGTATGCTGGTGAAAGTGCAGGCTGGAGAACTCTGCCACTTGTCACAGCAGTACAGTGTGAGACGAAGCCTAGGCTGGTGGGTCAGGGGGCTCAGTGGTACCCTAATTCCAGGGGGCACCCTGAGGGGAACCCATCACAGTGGTGTAGTCGAGCATTGTTGTTCTAAGTGAGATTTGCACTTCAAACACGGTGGTGATTTTTAGTGAGATTTAAGTGGGGTGGCTTGAGATCAGTCAAAGAGATTACCAGTTCGCTATTTTCTGGGTTTTTTATTTTGGGAAAGGGAGGTAGGGACAGAAAACCAGCCAGATGAGTGAAAATAGTGAAACAATTGTGAAATTGGAGCTTTTTAGACTTCAGGCAGAAGGAAAATAAAAGAAAAAAGCCTTTTGGAGTTAAAACAACTACAGATTGAAGAAATGAAAGCAAAAGAGGCCAGGCATGCAGCTGCACACCAGAGAATTTTGGAACTGAAACAAATAGAGGCTGACAAAGAAATGGAGATCCAAAGAAATTAGTCATGGAGAAGAAAGAGAGAAAGCACCAACTGAACTTGCTAAAGAAGCAGAACCAGATAAACTATTTGATTGGAAAAAAGAATTGCGAGTTTTAAAGACATGTTTAACCATGTTGAGTATTATGCTGGGACTTCAGAGGAAACAGTAAAGTTTCAGGTACTGCGGAAGGAATGGGAAAGTGTCTCCTTAATTCCTCTGCAGCAGTGGGAAACTGGGTGCTTCCAGGGGTGGTTGAGACCAGCTCCCACCCTGTAGCTAAAGGCAGCCTCTCCTCGGAGAGGGAGGGGAGTGTGCTGCCTGTCTGTGAGAAAACTGTCCAGGTTGCTGGCTGCCGGCAGGTTTCAGGTGAGCAAGGGACAGACCTCACTCTACGGTGCATAGAGAAATGTGTCCTAGAGGGAAGCCAAGAGAAGGGTGACAGAAGCATAGAGACCACTGAGGTGGGTGAGGGTTTCATTGACTCTATAGCTGGAGGCAAACCCAATTCACAGAGGAAGGCGGGTGTAATGGCTGCCAGTGAAAGAACTGTTCAGACTGTCACCTGTGAGCTCTTCGCAGCTGGACAGGGGCTAGATCCCACTCTAGGGAGCACAGAGGTGTGTGTCTTAGAGCGGGGCCCAGAGGAGGAAGCTGAAAAGGAATTTATGGGAGTACAGGAATGTCTCCTCACTAATTACATGGGAGAGTTTGCCCAGAACAGCTGCCCCAGTGTCTGTATACCCAGGCACCCAACCTGTGGCTCAGGTTTTAAGAGGGAACTGTGTAACTGATCTCCCGGAGGGGAGCAGGCATACAACTGACCTCTTGGGGGCAGAGAGAGGTGTGACAGAGGGTATCCCAATCCAGCTCCCCCACTTTTGCAAAATGCTGTTCCTGATGTACTTGTGGAAACTGACTCTGTCTCTTTAAGACAGAATGGGAATCCTACTACAGACTTGAGTGTCAGTGAAAATGCTAATGACCCACCTGAAAAAGGGGAGGAGGAAGCAATTTCCCGAGTGGGTAAGATCCACCAAGCAGCTAAGGAAAAGCTGCTGACAGATCACAGCCCTCTAGAAAAGGGGGTGGGGAAAATCCTAGTGCTGGGAGTGAAAATCACAAGGAAACCCTGGCAGGGGGTGGATATTTTGCATGGCCCATAGGCATAGCCCTGGAGATCGAATGCAGTTCCACAGGGGGCCAGCCAGTAACATGCAAGGTCCTCTCACATCCTTTCCTCTCCAAAACCCCAACTGAGAACCTTTACTGAAGGGGACACTGGGAAAAACACTAAAGGGGAAGAAAGACCAGTATCTGAACACATGCTATGGTTCAGGGAGGAGTTGAAAAACACAATATTAAACAAACCAGACTGTCTAAACAGAAGGCATGGTGTGATAAAGATACTTGGAAACGCTTCTCTGTCATGAATTTGCTGGTACTGTTAAATCTCATAATACACAATTTATTGGTTATGACAAAGAATTTGATGCTGATGGCATATCCTTTGAAAAGGTGTAACACATGATTTTTGAAAAAAACTTTTGAACATGGTAGGAATGTTATCAAGGAAGTCCTATCAGGATACTGCTTCTCAGCTATTACCTGTAAACAGGCTTAAAGCTTGGCACAGCAGAAAAAGCATACCAAACCTAGTCTCCTGGGTGGATGGGGAAACTGAAGCACACCACCTTGTGGCACTGATGGCTAAAATGCCAAGACATGTACACTCTGCATTATGTTAACAATGCTACAGACAAGAATGTTTTCAGGCAACCTGGGAAAAGAAACACAGAACTTTTCAAGAACACCTGTAGGTGACATAACAATGTTTGGGAACACTTGGAAGTTGTATAACCGAAACGTACAGAGAGCATTAGGCATACTGCCTTCACATTAGTCAGTGACTAACCCTCTCGTAATAATCTAAGGGAGGAGGTGTGACACTGCACCCCATATTCTTCATAGTGATATTATTATATGATTATAGCATAACTATGATGTATTTTATGCAAGATAAGTCATGTGAGGTATCATTGGAAAAGTTATATTTTGCTGAATATTAATATACTATGTGTACACATGTATCACTTTTATATCTGACTAATTTATGAATATTGACTAAGGATCTGTATTTCAAATGGGCTTACTCTGGAGAACACCGCCAGCCAGCCAGCCTTTCAGGTACAACAATGAAGAAGACAGACAGGGCTGATGGTCCATCAGCAAAGACAGTGGACTATGGAATAGCTTGACCTTCCTGTGGGCATTTTGGTCAGCATGTAAGCAATGGCTGTTATAACACTGCAAGGTCATGTGACCAGGCCACATGATTCTGGACTCCATCTTGGAATGTCAGTATTTTTCCAGAAACCAGTCTGGGAACCAAGTTTTGAAACAAAGGGTTCCCGCCCTATGCTAAAGTCATGACTTATCTAGATAAGGCAGAGAGTGACATCATCTGTGGCACTTCACTCCCCACACAAGAAGACTCCTGGAAACATCTGAGGAACAAAGACTGAACTGGGGGAAGTGCTGGACCCAGGTTTAAGGGATTTTTAGCCTGTGAATGAAACACCTGGGGATTCCAAGCTGCAAAACGAGTGCAACTTTCCCCTTAAGAAACTGCAGCTGGGTGTGTCCCTACCTGTATGTATGCTGGTGAAAGTGCAGGCCCTGGGGGCTTTGCAGCTTGTCACAGTAGTACAGTGTGAGAGGGAGCCCAGGCTGGTGGGTCAGGGGGATCACCTTGTTCCTGGTGGCACCCTGGGGGGGACGTGTCACAGTGTCAAACCCTGCACTGCTCCCACAAGCTCTTGGCAAAGAGGCCATTCTGGGATGAATGGGGGAGGTGTGGCTGAAGGCAGGGCCAGCTTTAGGCCGATTCCCCCGATTTCCCGGAATCGGGCCCCATGCCTAAGAGGGCCCTGCACCCGCACCTAAGAGGACCTCACTCTGGGGGGTCTTTGGCAGCATTTCAGCGGTGGGGGGTCCACTCTGGGGGTCTTTGGCGGCATTTCAGCAGTGGGGGGGGTCTTTCGGTGCCGCGGAAAACGCAGACCAGACCCTCCGCCGCCAAAGTGCCACCAAAGCCCCAGACCACCGCCAGGTATTCGAATCGGGCCCTGTGGGTCATAAAGCCGGCCCTGGTTGAAGGGCTGGTTACAGCAGCCCTCAATCCTGGTGATATCCTACTACCACAATCATAGGCGCCGACTCCGTGGGTGCTCCAGGGCTGGAGCACCCACAGGGCAAAAATTGGTGGGTGCAGCAGCTCCTTGCCCCAGCTCACCTCCACCTCCGCCCCCTCCCCTGAGTGTTCCATGTGCCTGCTTTTCCCCCCTAGCTCCCAGTGCTTGTGCCGCGAAACAGCTGAAGAGGCAGGGCCAGGGCAGGGATTTGGGGAAGGGGTCCAGTAGGGGGAAGGAGGGGGCAGAGTTGGGGTGGGGACTTTGGGGAAGGGGTTAGAATGGGGGCGGGCCGGGGCGGGGAAAGGGTGGAGTCAAGGCAGGGCCAGGGGGCATGAGCACCCACCGGCACCAGGGAAAGTTGGTGCCTATGACCACAATCCCATAGGGCGGAGCTAGCTTGTACCGGGGAAGATGTAAGCCATCTCCACTCTGATGCTGGTGCAAAGTGAGGCATTCCTGCCCTGTTAGCTTGCTGTCTGAGAGACACATATGGGTTGCCCTGGAAAATCCAGAGGGCAGAGAAACCTGTTTTGTTGGTGATAGTGGCTTATTAAAAATGCTAATAAACCACTTCTTGTGGGTAACATGAAAGGAGAGGAACACGAGTGGGAATAATGTTGTGCAGTTTTGGATGTACTGTGGTGGGGACAGAAAACAGATGAGAGTAGAAGAAAGATTCATTTTCCCCCCACTCTGTTAAACTAATGGTAGTGATGCAGGCCTGGCGCTGCATTTCTTATTCAGGCAAAACTCCCATTGGTGTAAACCTTGCGGAGCAGGAAATGCAGGATCAGGTCTGTGTCATAGAACTGGGCCAGCACATTCTATAGGAGAGTAGCTAGTAGCCAGAGACAGAACCATCCCATTTTCTAATATTTGTGTGGGATCTTCAGAAATGTCCAAGCATTGGCCCAGTCTCCTTCCCCGTTGATTCAGGGAACAAAGTTAGGCTGACGCTGAATACTGCTAAATATCCCACCCTTTTGTGGATTAGGCACAGCAATAACAAAAGCCCAGAATTGGTATGCTAAAACTAAAATGCCTTTGGGTTTATCATTTTGAATCACAGTCTGAACTTGATCTAAGTTGCCCTAACCCTTGGGAAATCATAAGATCATAAGAACATCCATACTGGGTCAGACCAATGGTCCATCTAGCCCACTATCCTGTCTGCCAACAGTGGCCAATGCCAGGTGCTTCAGAGGGAATGAACAGAACAGGGAATCATCAAATGATCCATCCCGTTGTCCATTCCCAGCTTCTGGCGAACAGAGGCTAAGGACACTACAGAGCATGGTTTTGCATCCCTGCCCATCCTGGCTAATAGCCATTGATGGACCTATCCTCCATGGATTTATCTAGTTCTTTTTTGAACCCTGTTATAGTCTTGTCCTTCACAATATCCTCTGGCAAAGAGTTCCACAGGTTGACTGTGTGTTGTGTGAAGTAATACTTCCTTTTGTTTGTTTTAAACCTGCTGCCTATTAATTTCATTTGGTGACTCCTTGTTCTTGTGTTATGTGAATGGCTAAATAACACTTCCTTATTTACTTTCTCCAACCCAGGCATGATTTTATAGACCTCTATCACATTCCCCCTTAGTTGTCTCTTTTCCAAGCTAAAAAGCTTATTAATCTCTCCTCACATGGAAGCTGTTCCATACCCCAATCATTTTTGTTGCCCTTTTCTGTACCTATTCCAATATCTTTTATTGAGACTGTAAGCTCTTTGGGACAGGGACCTTGGCCCAGATCCACACACGTTTGCTTTTTTTGCAACAGCATCACACTGTTGACTCTTATTTAGCTTGTGGTCCACTATAACCCCTAGATCCCTTTCTGCCGTACTCCTTCCTAGACAGTCTCTTCCCATTCTGTATGTGTGAAACTGATTGTTCCTCCTAAGTGGAGCACTTTGCATTTGTCTTTATTAAACTTCATCCTGTTTAATAAAGACAAATGCAAAGTGCTCCATTTGTTTAATCAATAGTACTAGGCAGAGTGGATAAGCATTTACAGCATCAGAGGCTGCCAAACATATTTCTAAACCATAGTCTAGTCTCTTTTAAAATATTTGTTTTTCAGCTGAAACCTAACATATTTCACTTTTTAAAATTGCCTTCTTCAATCAGCTTTCATTTTATTATGTTAGAGGCCAGCATTTTTTTTTTAAAGCAGGTAATTTGAAACCAGACTTAACCTTCCCCACAAGTTTTCTATCATATTGAAGGTAGTGAGCCTTCACAACTCTTCCACCTGAAAAGAAGGGAAAAATTGAAATCTGACCAGCATAAGACTATTTATCTCCATCAAAATTACACCAGTCTCAGCACCGTGGCGACTAAGCACTTAGGCAAATGCAACACATAACGATATAAATTATAACAGATTAATATTTTACTAGTGGGATTTCCGGCTCATGGTGATCATTGACCCCTTATTTAGCAGAAGGAGGCAGGAAGGAGCTATACACGGGGCAGAGTGTGTGTGGATGAACTCGGGGGTGGCCAAATTTCCCTGGTCACAACTCGCAGGATGCGCTGGAGGCTGAGGAGAACGGGCAGTGGCACGTGGCACGGATCCGACACAGGAGTCTCTGGGGAAGCAGAAATCGATGGATTTTTACCTATGGGCCCACCCGGTCCCCACCACCCTGTCACCTTCCCACCTGCAGCGCTGCCCCTACCTTTAAGCCTCATCCCCGCGCTCCCGTCCAGTTCAGCAGCTCCCTCCGCTCCCAGGGGCAATAAAGTCAGTGTTGTTGTTCCTGCATTCTTTATTACTTCATCACACAAATAGGGGGATAACTGCCATGGTAGCCCAGGAGGGGTCGGGGAGGAGGGAAGCAACGGGTGGGGTTGTTGCAGGGGCACCCCGTAGGATGACATGCAGCTCATCATTTCTGCAGGATGTCTGGGGCTCTGACCCGGAGCGGCCGTTTGCCTCTCTGGTTCTTTAGTAGGCTTGCCTGATATTGTAGGCAGGACTGTCTCTCCATTAGACAAAACTTAAAGAAGAGAATGACCTGGGGAGTCATTCCCATTTTTGTCCATGCCCCGACCAACCTCGCCGAGGCCGGCCAGGAGCACCCATGACAGCAGCAGACAGTACAGTATGACTGGTAGCCATCATTGTCAACTTGCAAAGCAGAAGATGGTACAGTAGAGCTGTAACCGTCTTTGCTAACTTGCAAAGGCAAGGGGATGCTGCTGTGTAGCGCTGCAGTACCGCGTCTGCCAGCAGCATCCAGTAGACATACTGTGACAGTGAAAAGAGGCTGAATGGGCTCCATGGTTGCCGTGCTATGGCGTCTGCCCGGACAATCCAGGGAAAAGGGCGCAAAATGATTGTCTGCCATTGCTTTCACGAAGGGAGGATTGACTGACGACATTTACCCATAACCACGCGCGACAAATTTTTGGCCCCATCAGGCATTGGGAGCTCAACCCAGAATTCCAATGGGTGGGGGAAACTGCGGGAACTATGGGATAGCTATGGGATAGCTACCCACAGTGCAACGCTCTGGAAGTCGACGCTAGCCTCGGTACATGGACGCACACTGCCGAATTTATGTGCTTAGTGTGGCCGCGTGCACTCAACTTCATACAATCTCTTTCCAAAAATTGGTTTCTGTAACATCAGAATAATCCTGTAGTGTAGCCATACCCAAAAAGTGCAGGAGTGGTGGGAGAGTGAAAGGAGGGTCCGCCAGCAGAATGCAGATCGCCGGCACCAAAGCACGGAGTGGCTGATAAGCATCATGGAGCACCAAGGAGACTTAATCCAGGCGCTCGTAGCCATCCCGGCAGAGCACTTTTGCGACCACCCCCATCCCCCCATCCCTTGTCCCCAAACTCGTTCCCTTGTGCCCCCATGTTACCTCCAACCCACTTTCCACAACATCCGGGGTCTTATCACCACCAGCTGCCTCCAACACCTGTACCTTCACCAACCAGCCCCAAAAACTACAACCCTTACCCACTGCACTCAAGCCCCATCACCATGCAGTATAGCCATCCTGAAGTGCAGCACTCACTGCACAGCACTCCAGACAGGAAGGCTGAGTATGATAACAGGACATACACAAATCTGCAGGGCCGCCCGGGGGGGGGGGCAAGTGGGGCAATTTGCCCCGGGCCCCGCAGGGGCCCCCACAAGAGTTTTTCGGGGTCCTTCACTCGCTCTGGGGGCCCCGGAAAACTCTCATGGGGCCTGGGCCCCCAGAGCTTCTTCCGCTCCGGGTCTTCGGCGGCGGCGGGCCAAAGTGGGACCCGCCGCCAAAGTGCCAGGTCTTCGGCGGTAATTCAGCGGCAAGGGGCCCCCACCGCAGGTCTTCGGGGCACTTTGGCGGTGGGTCCCGGAGCGGAAGGACCCCCCGCCGCCAAATTACCGTTGAAGCAGGGGCCCCCCCGCCGCCAAAGACCCCAGGCCTCCTGAATCCTCTGGGCGGCCCTGCAAATCTGTAATTGTACCGTTCCCCATCCAACTCTCTTGCCCTTTCTGTTTCCCAAGCAGTTGTGTTTCTTTTCAATAAATGCATTTTTTTGCTTTGAAAACATTCTTTATTATTGCATAAAGTAAAAAATACCTTAGCACAGGAAAGCAACAGGCACTGCAAGTCAGTGTATCATACGTAGCAAACACAGATTCCTACTAACACTGGAACCACTGCACTTCACTCCTGTGCAGGACACCACACATTACTGGTGGCTTTCAGCCTCTAATTGCTCCTTCAAGGCATCCCTAATTCTTGCAGCCCCGTGCTGGGCCCCTCTAACAGCCTTGCTCTCTGGCTGTTCAAATTCAGGTGTTGAACCTCTGATTCCATGCCTGAGTGAATCTTTCACCCTTCCCTTCACAAATGTTATGGAGGGTACAGCACACAGCTATAACCGTAGGGATGTTATCGACCAGGTCCAGCTTCCCATACAGAGAGCGCCAGCGGCCCTTTAAACAGCTAAAAGCACACTCCACAGTCATTCTGAACCAGCTCAGCCTGTTGTTGAACCGTTCCTTGCTGCTGTCAAGGCTTCCTGTGTAGGGTTTCATGAGCCATGGCATTAAAGGGTAAGCCGGGTCTCCAAGGATCACAGTGGGCATTTCGACTTCCCCTACGGTGATCTTCTGGTCTGGGAAAAAAGTCCTGCCTTGCAGCTTCCTGAATAGGCCAGTGTTCCGAAACTGCATCAAGCACCTTTCCGGGCCAGCCTGCGTTAATCTCAATGAAACGCCCACGATGATCCACAAACACCTGGAGAACCATAGAGAAATAGCCCTTCCCGATTAACATACTCGGAGGCTAGGTGGGCTGGTGCCAGAATTGGAATATGTGTCCCATCTATCACCCCTCTGCAGTTAGGGAAACCCATTTGTGCAAAGCCAGCCACAATGTCACACACGTTACCCAGAGTCATGGTTCTTCTGAACAGGATGTGATTAATGGCCCTGCAAATTTGCATCAACATGATTCCAACAGTCGACTTTCCTACTCCAAACTGGTAGCTGTCTGGAGTTGCCAGCTTCCAGACTGCATAGCCACCCGCTTCTCCACCGTCAGGGCAGTTCTCAATCTCATGTCCTTGTGCCGCAGGATGGGGGCAAGCTCATCACACAGTCCAATGAAAGTGGCTTTTCTCATGCGAAAGTTCTGCAGCCACTGCTCGTCATCCCAGACTTGAATGACGATGTGATCCCACCACTCAGTGCTTGTTTCCTGAGCCCAAAAGTGCCGTTCCATGATGGTCATGCATGTCCGTGAATGCCACAAGCAATCTCATGTCATATGCGTTACTCGAGTTGATATCATCGTCTGAGTCCTGACTGTCACTTTGGATCTTAAGGAATAACTTGACTGCCAAACATAATGTGCTGGAGAAACTTGTCAGCATATTCCTCAGCAGTTCGGGCTCCATTCCCGCAGACTGAAAGGGAAGACAGAGCGTGCAGGATCTGCAAAAAACTTTGAAAGATGGCGCCAATTGTGGACGGAAGCAGAGGGATTGCTGGGATGTGAACCGATGTATCATGGGGCTTTGGGACAGGACCCAGAATGCCCCGTACCCACCTCCATCCCACAAGCCACAGTGCCAGAATGAGAAGAGATGCTCTGTAGAATAGCTGCCCACAATGCATCACTCCCAATGCCGCTGCAAGTGCCGCAAATGTGGCCACGCCCGTGCGCTTGCAGCTGTCAGTGTGGACAGACTGCAGAGCTTTCCCTACTGTGCTCTATGAAGGCTGGTTTAACTCAAAGTGCTCTACATTTGCAAGTGTAGCCATGCCCTAAAAGAGGAGATGTAGCCAAATCTAAGACAGGTGGAGACAGTGCAGGACACTGTGGGTTGAGGAGTTCCTTTAAAGCAGGCCTGCACAACACACGGCCTGCGGGCCACATGCGAGCCCATGGGGCGGGGGGTGAGTAGTAGGCAAGCAGCGGGTGAGAGAAGGGGCCTGAGGAAGCGATCGGGGGGCAGTGGCAGGGGGGCAGGTGAGCAGGCGGCTGGCCCCAGCTCACCTCCGCTCCGCCTCCTCCCCTGAATGCCCCCCCACTTCCCTCGAATCAGCTGTTCGCGCGGGAAGCCTGGGAGGGCAGAGAAGTGGTGTGGCGGCTTCGCGCTCAGGCCCAGGGAGGCGGAGATGGAGCAGAGGTGAGCTGGGGCAGGGGGACATGAGGAGGGCCGCCTGCGCCACAGCAGGTAACCCGGGGGGGGCATGCAGGGGAACCACTGCCCACCCCAGCTCACCTCCGCTCTGCCTCCACCTCCCTGGGCCTGAGCGCGAAGCCACCGCTTGCTTCTCAGCCCTCCCAGCTTCCGGCGTGAACAGCTGATTCGCAGGAAGCGGGGGGGCTGCGAGCTCGGCCTGACCCAGTGCTCCAGGCGCTGTGCGGCAGCGGCGTGGCCCAGATCCAGCCAAGCGGTGCGGCTGTAGCACCACCAGCCACCTCCAGGCAGCGGGGTGGGGGGGTGAATAGGGGTCAGAGCAGTCAAAAGGCGGGGAACAGGAGGGTTGAATGGGGGAAAGGGTCCTGGGGGGGCCATCAAGAAGGAGAGGGAGGTTGGATGAGGTGGCGGGGGGCAGTCAGGGGCAGGGGTTCCGGGGCGGTCAGGGGACAGGGAGAAGGGGCAGTTGGATGGGGCAGGGGACCCAGGGGGCCATCAGAAATGAGAGGAGGGGTTGGATGGAGTGGCAGGGGTCAGTCAGGGGACAGGGAAGGGGGGTGGATGGGGCAGGGGTCCCGGGGGTGTGTGTCAAGGAATGCAGGGAGTTGGATGGGGCAGGAGTCCCGGGGGGCAGAAGCGGGCCACGACCCCTTTGTGGGGTGAGGAGGGAACTGGTTGTTAAGATTTTGGCAGCTCATCACTGGCCAGGGAGGTGGGAGGCTGAGGAGGCGAGCGGGCGGGCAGTGGCGGGGGGTGAGTATACGAGCTGGGGGGGGCACTGAGAAGGCAAGCGGGGGGGCAGGTGAGCTGGGGGAGTGGGGGTCTGAGGAGGCGAGTGGGCAGGCAGTGGCAAGGGAGCGGGTGAGCCTTTGGAGTGGGGGCTGAGGAGGCGGCGGGGCGGCAGGTGAGCCGGCAGCAAGGAAGGGGGGCTGAGGAGACGAGCTATGAGTCGGTGGCTGACCTGTTCTACTGTCTGGTCTGGCTTCCATCCCCTCTCCCAGGGCTGCAGCTGTCTGGAGGTGCTGCCTTCCACGCCTTCCTCAGTCACACCTCCTTCATTCAACAGGGCAACTGATTACAAAGTGGGGAAGATCTTATTCTACTTCTAGCAAAAGACATTTTCTTTTACCTTAATTATACTACCTTAGGGCCCGCTATAACATATTACCAAGATTCAATACTGCTGTTTCAGCGGGCGGCGCTGGGGAAGGAGGGCTTGTTTCCAGGGGCAGGCGGCGCTTTGGGGGTTGTTTTTGAGGGCCTGGGGTGTTTCGGCAGCGCTGGGCAGGAGGTCGGCGGGGCCGGGGGGGTTTCGGCCCTCAGCTGTTTTCTTTGGTGTAATATGGCCCTTGCCGCTACGAGTTGTGCAGGCCTGCTTTAAAGGGAAATGTGGGAATTTCTGTCTCCACCGGGGGTAGGGAGGGACACTCTATTCCCATAGAAAATCGGGGGTGGAGGGGAATGTTATACCTGACTATCTAGTACTAGGCTTCTTAATCCATAGTTAGGTACCTAAATTAGCAGTGGCCTGACTTTTTCAAAGGTGCTGAGCACCCTGGGTTCTCACCGATGTCAACACTTTGCTGTTAATACTAATGGCGTTCAGTTAGCCCAGGTTCTGTTTTACCCTGCAACCTTCAGTGTAATGGATCCTAGGGAATCCTCTCCTCCTTGAAGTTCTGGCGCACACCAGGCTTGCAACAAGCAAAGCATCTCTGCAAGATAATATCTGTTTATACTGTAAGTTCCTCAGAAGAAGGAATGTGACTTTATCTACATCTGTAAAGTACAGTCTAAGTTCATGGCACTATATAACTTTTGTGATACTAATCATCTTCTGTCACGGGATGTTCCCACAGCTCAAAGAAACTATATTGCTGTTACTTTGGGCACCAGTGTGTTGGGTTTTTTTGTTCAGGAAATTGCTGTTCATACAAGTGCTGGGACAGAGTATTCTCAGTTGACAGGGGGAAGCTATAGAATGAAACTCCAGAGGCGACTGGCTTAACCCAGACTCTGAGCACCGCTAGAAAATGCTGCAAACCTTCCTCTTTAGTATCCCAATGACAATCAGAACATCAAGACTTCCTCCCCTTCCATCCCTCTTCCCCCTTCTCCAAACAAACCTCTACTGCAGAGCTTTCTATAACCAGAAAAGGCAGAGAAGCCAGGGCCTCCACAAAATCAATTTGAAAATTTGCCCTTGCTAAAACCATTTTATGGGGGAAACCTGACAAATGTGGAGGAGCACGGGGTTCGGACAGAGACATCCCTTAGGGGAGGATCTATTAATGGAGATTCTCTATGTCCTAGTAAGGGGGAGAGGATGGAAGATGATAAAATACAGATAGGATCTGATGAGAAACAGTCAAATGAAGAAAGGTCCCATTCAATTATATCATGTAATGGCAGACAGCTAAAAAGTGACAAGGTTTTAAAGTGCTTATATACCAATGCTAGAAGTCTAAATAATAAGATGGGTGAACTAGAGTGCCTTGTATTAAATGAGGATATTGATACAAGAGGCATCACAGAAACTTGGTGGAATGAGGAGAATCAATGGGACACAGTAATACTAGGGTACAAAACATAACGGAAGGACAGAACAGGTCGTGCTGGTGGGGGAGTGGCACTATATGTGAAAGAAAGCGTAGAATCAAATGAAGTCAAAATCTTAAATCATAGAATCATAGAATTCAAGATCAGAAGGGACCATTATGATCATCTAGTCTGACCTCCTGCAAGATGCAGGCCACATAAGCCGATCCACCCACTCCTTTAGCAAGCGACCCCTGCCCCATGCTTCGGAGGAAGGCGAAAAACCTCCAGGGCCACTGCCAATCTTCCCTGGAGGAAAATTCCTTCCCGACCCCAAATATGGCGGTCAGCTGAACCCCGAGCATGCGGGCAAGACTCTCCAGCCATACCCTCTGGAAAAAGGTTATATCATATCATTGACCCATTGTACAATTTACCAGTGTGGCACTTAATTGACCTATTGACTAAGCCCGTTATCCTATCATACCATCTCCTCCATAAACTTATCTAGCTTAATCTTAAAGTCATGGAGGTCCTTCGCCCCCACTGTTTCCCTCGGTAGGCTGTTCCAGTATTGCACTCCCCTGATGGTTAGAAACCTTCGTCTAATTTCAAGCCTGAATTTCCTGACTGACAACTTATATCCGTTTGTCCTCGTGTCCACATTAGCACTGAGCTGAAATAATTCCTCTCCTTCCCTGGTATTTATCCCTCTGATATATTTAAAGAGTGCAATCATATCTCCTCTTATCCTTCTTTTGGTTAAGGAAAACAAACCGAGCTCCTCAAGTCTCCTTTCATACGACAGACCTTCCATTCCTCGGATCATTCTAGTGGCCCTTCTTTGTACCCGTTCCAGTTTGAATTCATCCTTCTTAAACATGGGAGACCAAAACTGCACACAATACTCCAAATGAGGTCTCACCAACGCCTTATATAACGGGACTAGCACCTCCTTGTCCCTACTAGAAATACCTCGCCTAATGCATCCCAAGACCGCATTAGCTTTTTTAACGGCCACATCACATTGCCTACTCATAGTCATCCTACGATCAACCAGGACTCCTAGGTCCTTCTCCTCCTCTGTTACTTCCAACTGGTGCGTCCCTAGCTTATAACTAAAATTCTTGTTAGTCATCCCTAAATTCATTACCTTACACTTCTCACTATTGAATTTCATCCTGTTACTAATACTCCAGTTTACCAGGTCATCCAAATCTCCCTGGAGAATATCCCGATCCTTTTCCGAATTGGCAATACCTCCCAACTTGGTGTCATCCGCAAACTTTATCAGCCCACTCCTACTCTTGGTTCCCAGGTCAGCAATAAATAGATTGAATAAAATCGGACCCAAAACCGAACCTTGAGGAACTCCACTGGTAACCCCCCTCCAACCCGACAGATCACCCTTCAATACTACCCTCTGCAGTCTCCCCTTTAACCAGCTCCTTATCCACCTCTGGATTTTCATTTCGATCCCCATCTTTTCCAATTTAACCAGTAATTCTTCATGCGGTACCGTATCAAACGCCTTACTGAAATCCAGATATATTAGATCCACCGCATTTCCCTTGTCTAAAAAATCTGTTACTTTCTCAAAGAAGGAGATCAGGTTGGTTTGGCACGATCTACCTTTCGTAAATCCATGCTGTAATTTATCCCAGTTGCCATCGGCCTCAAGGTCCGTAACCACTCTCTCTTTTAAGATTTTTTCCATGACTTTGCATACTACAGATGTTAAACTAACAGGCCTGTAGTTACCCGGGTCACTTTTTTTCCCCTTCTTGAATATAGGAACTACATTAGCTAACCTCCAGTCAAACGGTACAATCCCCGAATTTAGAGATTTATTAAAAATTATCGCTAACGGGCTAGCAATATCACTCGCCAATTCCCTTAATATTCTAGGATGAAGATTATCCGGGCCCCCCGATTTACTTCCGTTAAGCTGTTCAAGTTTGGCTTCTACCTCAGATACCGTAATGTCTACCCCCATATCTTCATTCCCATCGGTCCCTCTATCACTATTCCCTAGCCCTTCATTAGCCTCATTAAAGACCGAGGCAAAATATTCGTTCAGATATTGTGCCATTCCAAGATTATCCCTAATCTCCACTCCGTTTAAAGTTTTAAGCGGTCCCACTTCTTCCTTTTTGGTTTTCTTCCTATTTATATGGCTAAAAAACCGTTTACTATTGGTTTTAATCCCCTTCGCTAGGTCCATCTCCACCCGTCGCTTTGCCTTTCTCACTGCTTCCCTACACCCTCTGACCTCAATAAGGTAGGTTTCTTTGCTGATCCCTCCCATTTTCCACTCCTGGTACGCTTTCTGTTTTCTTAATGACCCCTCTAAGACGCTTGCTCATCCAGCTCGGTCTAAAACTGCTACCTACGAGCCGTTTTCCCCTTCTCGGGATACATGCCTCTGACAACTCCTGCAACTTCAACCTGAAGTAACCCCAGGCGTCATCTGCCTTTAGATCCCTAAATATGTTAGTCCAGTCCACTTCCCTAACTAGTCGCCTTAATTTAGTAAAGTTAGCCCTTTTGAAATCGTAAACCCTAGTCTCAGATGCAGTATTGATTATCCTCCCATTTATTTTGAAACGAATTAGCTCATGATCACTCGAGCCAAGGTTGTCCCCTACAACAATTTCCTCAACAAGGTCCTCGTTATTCACCAAAATCAAATCTAAAATGGCATCCCCCCTCGTCGGTTCAGCAACCACTTGATGAAGGAATTCATTAGCTATCACGTCTAGGAAAAGCTGAGCCCTATTATTATTACTAGCATTTGTTTCCCAATCTATATCCGGGAAGTTAAAGTCCCCCATGATCAAGCAGTTCCTATTAGTATTTACCTCCTTAAAAACATTAAAGAGCTGTCTATCCATCTCCAAGCTAGATCCCGGCGGTCTATAGCACACCCCAATCACTATCCCGGGTGAGGCTCTGGTAGTTTTCTTCCCCAATGTGATCATTGCCCAGACAGACTCCGTATTATCCATTGCATTGCTAGTTATTTCATTACATTTCACCTCATTATTGATATACAATGCTACTCCCCCACCTTTACCTTTGCCTCGGTCTTTCCTAAACCAAACTGTACCATAGAATCTCTATGAATAGTAATTCCATGCTCTAATAATAAGAATATAGCAGTAGGGATATATTACCAATCACCTGACCAGAATGGTGATAGTGACTTTGAAATGCTCTGGGAGATTAGAGAGGCTATTAAAATAAAAAACTCAGTAATAATGGGGAATTTCAACTATCCCCATATTGACCGTCACCTCAGGACGGGATGCAGAGTTAAAGTTTCTTGACACTTTAAATCACTGTTTCTTGGAGCAGCTAGTCCTGGAATCCACAAGAGGAGAGGCAATTCTTGATTTAGTCCTAAGTGCAGCACAGTATCTGACTCAAGAGATGAATATAGCTGAACCGCTTGGTAATAGTGACCATAATATAATTAAATTTAATATCCCTGTGGCAGGAAAAAACACCACAGCAGCTCAACACTGTAGCATTTCATTTCAGAAAGGGGAACTACACAAAAATGAGGAAGTTAGTTAAACAGAAATTAAAAGGTACAGCACCAAAAGTGAAATCCCTGCAAGCTGCATGGAAACTTTTTAAAGGCACCATAATAGAGGCTCAACTTAAATGTATACCCCAAATTAAAAAACATAGTAAGAGAACCAAAAAAGTGCCCCCGTGGCTAAACAACGAAGTAAAAGAAGCAGTGAGAGGCAAAAAGGCATCCTTTAAAAAGTGGACGTTAAATCCTAGTGAGGAAAATATAAAGGTGCATAAACACTGGCGAATGAAGTGTAAAAATATAATTAGGAAGGCCAAAAAAAGAATTTGAAGAACAGCTAGCCAAAGACTCAAAAAGTAATAGCAACAAAATTTTTAAGTACATCAGAAGGAGGAAGCCTGCTAAATAACCAGTGGGGCCACTGGACGATCGAGATGCTAAAGGAGCACTCAAGGACGATAAGGCCAGTGCAGAGAAACTAAATGAATTCTTTGCATCAGTCTTAACGGCTGAGGATGTGAGGAAGATTCCCAAACCTGAGCCATTCTTTTTAGGTGACAGATCTGAGGAACTGCCCCAGATGGAGGTGTTATTACAGGTTTTGGAACAAATTAATAAACTAAACAGTAGACTAGTAAGTCACCAGGACCAAATGATATTTGCCCAAGAGTTCTGAAGGAACTCAAATGTGAAATTGCAGAACTACTAACTGTCATCTGTAACCTGTAGTAAGAGGAGGCCCTGAGATATAAACCTTGGTATCAGAGGCCTAAGGCCTGAACTAAAGTAACGGTCGAGACTTTGCTAACATAAAGCAAAGTGAAGCTGTGAGCCAGAGGCAGGCCCTGCACACAGAAGCTGGCAAGGAAAGGGCTGATGCTGCAAAAAGAGACATACCTAAAAGGTACTGAACACCAGATATCAGAACATTCGCATCCTTGTACAGTCCACACAGATAACAAGGAACAGTCTGACCCATTCCAATGACAGGGCCAAAAGGGTAATATGATGGATAGAGTTGTTTTGTTCAAACCAACATGTACAAGGTGAGAGGCGGCACCTTACTACGTAGAGGGGTTGCACCTTGCTACTCAGAGGGATTGTACTTTGCTACGTAGAGGGGTTGCACCTCAATACCTCAGGAGTGATGTGTAACTTGTTTGTATCTGTGTATAAGAATGCATCCCTGGGGTGGTGTCTTTGTCCAGCCTAGGGGGCAGTGGAAAGTCCCGCCACTGACTGAGCTGAGTCCATTGTCAGGGAGCACATATGTACTAGCTAGCAGCACCTTAGCAGCACCGTGGACTTCTATGCCAGGGAAAGCTGGAGACTGTGTTTCTCTTCGACAGTAAACTTGGCTGACGTGCCTTCATACCCAGAGGTGAAAGTAAGCAGGTACAGGCCGGTACGGAGGACCGGTAAGAAAAGGAGACTGGCTGAGGGAGGGAAAAGCCTGCCCCCTGCATAAGAATAGTTTAAACTCAGCTATTCCCTCGGGGTTAGGAGCAGTTTCTGGCATTGTAGCAGGGTGGACCCTGCTCCTGCCCGGAGGGGCTTGAAATGCTGCCTGACAGGGCTTGAGAAGGGTGGCTCTGGAAGCTGGGCTGATTAAAGAAGTGGCTGCAGCTGGGTCCACGCCCCAAACTGAAGCCCTGGGGCTTATAAGAGGCAGGGAAGCCAGAGCACAGACAGTCTCTCTCTGGCTTCAGAGAGGGATGGGCTTTGATGAGCAGAGGTAAAGTACCTGGGTGAAGCAGGGCTGGGAACAGGCTGAGGAGCTAGGGAAGCTCCAGCCTGGAAAGCCCCAGGCTGCGGCCTAGCAAAGGGCCAAAGGTACTGGGAGTTGCAGAGGGCAGCCCAGGGGTAGGACAAAGCAGCAGGTCCAAACCCCTATTGCCTGTGATGAGTGGGCTGATACTGCAGTCTGCCCCAGGGTGTGGGGCTAGACCATGACTGTCAGTGGCCACTACTGAGGCAAAGTGGGGATAGTAGGGTGGGGGTTCCCCTGGGAGGGGGAGACCCAATTATAGTAAAAGGGGCACCGGGTCCTGGGAGGGACATGGGGCCGATAGTAAAAAGGGGGATCACCGGCCTGCAGAGGGCGCTCTGGGCTGAAAAAGAGCCAATTCCCCAGGAAAACCAGCAGGAGGCGCCGCGGCGGTGAGTAGCCCGTTTACAGGCATCCTTGTTAATTTCACTCTCAGTAGCTAGGGGGAGTCGGGAGGGTGTGTTTGACCATGGCAGAGGCAGTCCTTGTCTACCCCAGGATGAGGGGATCTTGTCTCCAATACTAATAAACACAACAAATAAAAGCATTTGGCTGCACAGCTTAAATCCAGAGCTAATAAAAGCAGGTGGAAGGGAATTGTCACCACTGTCACATTGGTTTCTTGTCTCCTGCCTCCCCCTCCTCCAGCCAGGCTGCAGGCAAGGCTCTGCATTCCTCGCCCCCAGCAGGGGTTCTCCTTTAGGCTCTAGCTTGCAGTAGGGACACTGGCTGAGATGCCGCCTGCTGCTGCCTGCGTAAGAACAGTTTAAACTCAGCTGTTCCCTGCGCAGTTCAGCCCCCAGGGTTAGAAGCCATTTCTGGCATCCTTGTTAATTTCACTCCCAGTTGTTGTTGTTGGGGAGGGGAGGGTGTGTGTGACCATGGCAGGGGCAGTTCTTTTCTGCCCCCGGGATGAGGGGATCTCCTATACCCAAAAAACACAATCAAAATCAGGAACCATTTCCAAGTTCAAATCTATCCCATTCCCTCCCCAGCAGAGGATCATGGTTGTGATGTCCAAACTGCTTGCAGATCCTCTTTGAAATGTTACTGAACTGCGCAGGGAACAGCTGAGCTTAAACCAGGGGTCGGCAACCTACGGCACGTGTGCCAAAGGTGGCACGCGAGCCGATTTTTCATGGCACGCAGGGCAGACTGAGCAGCTCAGCCCGCCACCACTCTGGGGTTCCCACTGCTGGCCCTTTGCCAGCTGGGGTCCCACTCAGCTCCCGCTGCTGGCCTGGGGGAAGGAACCCCAGGCTGGTGGTATCTAAGGAGCCAGCAGCCGAAACCCCAGAGCGGGGTGGGCTGAGCTGCTCAGCCCACTGCCGCTCTGGGGTTCCCGCTGTTGGCCCCTGGCCAGCTGGGGTCCCCCCACCACAGCCCCACTCAGCACCCACTGCTGGTCTGGGGGAAGGAACCCCAGGCTGGCAGCAGGCTGAGACTCCAGCTGGCAGGAGTCAGTGGTGGAAATCCCAGAGCTCTGGCGGTCAGCCCCCCGCTGCTCCGGGGTTCTGGCTGCTGACCCTTGCCAGCTGGGGTCCCCGCAGCCCCACTCACCTTGCTTCCAGTTGGAGTTCCAGCGCAGGCCCCCTGCCAGACAGGGTCCAGGCCTCCGGCCCTGCTCAGCCCTACCAGCCACCAGCTCCACTCACCTAGGCTGCCGATCTGGGGTTCCAGCCGCTGACCTCCTGCCAGCTGGTTATCAACTTATAACTCAGAAGCCTGTGTGCAGCTTAAAGTATCTAAATAGGTGCTACCAGACATTGGAAAACTCAGCAAGGAAAAGCAAGGGCAAGGATCACACTACACTAATAAGATCTGCATTTTAATTTAATTTTAAATAAAGCTTCTGAAACATTTTGAAAACCTTGTTTACTTTATATATAACAGTAGTTTGGTTATATAGTATAGACTTATAGAGAGACCTTCTAAAAAATGTTCAAATGTATGACTGGCACTCGAAGCCTTAAATTAGAGTGTATACATGAAGACTCGGCACACCACTGCTGAAAGGTTACCGATCCCTGGTTTAAACTGTTCTTATGCAGGAGGCAGGCTTCTCCCTCCCTCAGCCAGTCTCCCTGCTCCAAGCTAGAGGGAAACTCCTGCAGCTGCTGCTGAGTGCCAGGCAGGGAGAAAGCATGGAGCCTAGTGTCCGCAGCCTGGCTGGAGGAGGAGGGAAGATATGGAGAAAGATGTGACAGTGAGTTTTCACTTTTTCAGGCTTATTCCAATAGTAAAGTTTTATTACAGACAGTACTGGTAGTAGTAATAGTAGCTTTATTTTCTCTATCTATGTCATGCAATGGGAGGGATCCATGAAGTACATAGGAGAGGTGGGTTGCTTGTGATTGGACCATATGGGTAAGAAATGTAAATTACTTTCACCCCTGCCCAAACCCCAGGGCTCCCAGCTGCCTCTGCAGCTGGTAGCTCCAGGGATGATTTAAAGGGCCCGGCTCCTAGCTTCAGCTGACTCCCCGAGCCCTTTAAATCCTGATTTAAAAGCCCCAGGATTTAAAGGCCCCACCTCTTCTGATAGAGGCCACGCCTCTTCCGGTTGAGCCCCTCCCCCTCTGCAGGACTCTGGAGTACCAGCAAGTCCTTTAAGTTACTTTCACCCTTGTTCGTACCTTACTAGAGTTTGTGGTCATTGGGGGTTCTCTCGGGGTCTGCTGTGTCAGCTATCTGCGCAGAGCTGGGACTGCACACAGAGGGAACACACGCACGCAGCCGACTGATATCAACATTGAATAAAACAGAGCACCTATCGGGAGTTTCTGACGACATAACCTATCATTTAAATCAGCTTCTGTACTAGATAACTGGAGGACAGCTAATGTGATGCCAATTTTTAAAAAGGGCTCAAGAGGTGATCCTGGCAATTACAGGCTGGTAAGCCTGACTTCAGTACCAGGCAAACTGATTAAAACTATAGTAAAGAACAAAATTGTCAGACACATAGATTAACATAACTTGTTGGGGAAGAGTCAACATGGTTTTTGTAAAGGGAAATCATGCCTCACCAATCTACTAGAATTCTTTGAGGGGGTCAACAAGCATGTGGACAAGGGGGAGCCAGTGGACATAGTGTACTTAGATTTTCAGAAAGCCTTTGACAAGGTCCCTCACCAAAGCCTCTTAAGCAAAGCATGCTGTCATGGGATAAGAGGGAAGGTCCTCTCATGGAGTGGTAACTGGTTAAAAGATAGGAAACAAAGAGTAGGAATAAATGGTCAGTTTTCAGACCGGAGAGAGGTAAATAGTGGTGTCCCCCAGAGGTTTGTACTGGGACTAGTGAGGTGGCAAAATTTGCAGATGATACAAAACTACTCAAGATACTTAAGTCCCAGGCAGACTGTGAAGAGATACAAAAGGATCTAAAAACACTAGGTGACTGGGCAACAAAATGGTAGATGAAAGTCAATGTTGATAAATGCTAAGTAATGCACATTGGAAAACAAAATCCCAACTATTCATATACAACGATGGGATCTAAATTAGCTGTTACCACTCAAGAAGGGGAGGAGGGATAGCTCAGTGGTTTGAGCATTGGCCTGCTAAACCCAGGGTTGTGAATTCAATCCTTGAGGGGGCCATTTAGGGAACTGGGGTAAAAATCTGTCTGGGGATTGGTCCTGCTTTGAGCAGGGGGTTGGACTAGATGACCTTCTGAGGTCCCTTCCAACCCTAATCTTCTATGATTCTAAGAAAGAGATCTTGGAGTCATTGTGGATAGTTCTCTGAAAACATCCACTCAATGTGCAGCAGCAGTCAAAAAAGTGAACAGAATGTTGGGAATCATTAAGAAAGGGATAGATAATAAGACAGAAAATATCATATTGCCTCTATATAAATCCATGGTATGCCTACATCTTGAATACTGCGTGCAGATGTGGTCGCCCAATCTCAAAAAAGGTATATTGGGAAAGATTCAGAAAACGGCAACCAAAACAATTAGGAGTATGGAACAGCTGGCATAAGGCTGGGACTGGTCAGCTTGGAAAAGAGACGACTAAGGTAGGATATGATAGAGGTCTATAAAATCATGACTGGGGTGAAGAAAGTAAATAAGGACGTGTTATTTACTTCTCATAACACAAGAACTAGGAGGTCATCAAATTAAACTAATAGGCAGCAGATTTAAAACAAACAAAAGGAAGTATTTTTTCCACACAATGCACAGTCAACCTGTGGAACTCCTTGCCAGAGGATATTGTGAAGATCAAGACTATAACAGGGTTGAAAAAGAACTAGATAAATTCATGGAGGATAGATCCATCAATGGCTATTAGCCAGGATGGGCAGGGATGGTGTCCCTAGTCTTTGTTTGCCAGAAGCTGGGAATAGGCAACAGGGAATGGATCACTTGATGATTCCCTGTTCTGTTCACTCCCTCTGGGGCACCTGGCGTTGGCCACCATCGGAACACAGGATATTGGGCTAGATGGACCTTTGGTCTGACTCAGTATGGCCGTTCATATGTTCTTAAGGCACTATCACCTGGAAACTGTAGTCCTCCACTCGTTCAAGGAACAGTACAGTGTAACAAATGGCACCTTCAGTCACAATGCTTGGCCTCACTTACTCGCTACCATTGCTATTTCAGAGTTGTTTTGAGAATATCAGCTCTGACCACTAGCCACTGGACTGGGGACTATAACTCATATCACATAATATATTGACCCACCTATTTTACAGTAATGACTGTCTCTTCCACACTGGAAATGGCTGACAAATGTCAAAGGCTCCATGAATAATTGCCAAGCCTGGATTAGCCAGACTCCTTAAATGAGATCATAAACAGAAAAAAGCAACTAAGTACAAAATGAGGTCATTTGTCCGCCTACCTCTAATGGCTCCTAAAAGATATGTTATAGCAATGAAGTCATCTGTTAAGCGTGATGTTATTCATCAAAGTGACTAAATGAAATCTTGCCACCAGTAATAACAGCTGCACAAAAAATTAAGGCATCAATAAAGGTGACAAAAGATTTGTGCCTTCAACAGTTGATGACATGGAAGACTTTTTTCCCAAGAGTAGTGGTTTCAGTTTAAGTGTAACTTAAGTAATACTACATGCTTTGTTTGTAAACATAACGCTCGTAGCATTTTTCATCTGTAGATCTCCAACTGCTTTGCAAAAGTGCATATAAATGAACTGAGGAACTGCAAATAGAAAAGAATGGGGGCTTTTATTATTATAACTGTGTCAAGAGGCCCATCTCTGATCAGGTGTGCATTATGCTACACCATGTTCATACACAGAGCAAGAGGAGTACCTGCTCCAGAGAGCTTTCAGTCTAAATCAGTAAGACAAACAAAAGGGTTTGAAAAAGATTTCACAGATCAGGAACTTGCACCAGGTCCCACAGGGCTGGGAAATGAATCCAGCCTCTTGAGAGTCTTTGGGTTAAGTTTAGAAGCAAGAACAAGGGTGCTGTCATCGTGGGCATGTACTATAGACTAACGGACCAAGAAGAAGAGTAGACGAGGCTTTCTTCTGACAATTAACTGAAGTTTCCAGATCACAGGCCCTGGTTCTAATGGGAGACTTCAGTCACCCTGACATCTGCTGGGAGAGCAATACAGCAGTGCACAGACAATCCAGGAAGTTTTTGGAGAGTGTTGGGGACAACTTCCTGGTGCAACTGCTGGAGGAACCAACCAGGGGCCGTTCTTCTCTTGACCTGCTGCTCACAAACAGGGAAGAATTGGCAGGGGAAGTAGAAGTGGGTGGCAACTTGGGCAGCAGTGACCATGAGATGGTTGAGTTCAGGATCCTGACAAAAGGAAAAAAGGAGAGCAGCAGAATATGGACCCTGGACTTCAGAAAAGCAATCTTTGACTCCCTTAAGGAACTGATGGGCAGGATCCCCTGGGAGGCTAATATGCAGGGGAAAGGAGTCCAGGAAAGCTGGCTGTATTTTAAAGAAGCCCTATTGAGGGCGCAGGAACAAACCATCCTGATGTGCAGAAAAAATAGCAAATATGGCAGGTGACCAGCTTGGCTTAACAGAAAAATCTTTGGTGAGCTTAAACACGTAAAGGAAGCTTACAAGAAGTGGAAACTTGGACGGTTGACTAGGGAGGAGTATAAAAATATTGCTTGAGCATGCAGGGATGTAATCAGGAAGGCCAAAACAAAACTGGAGTTGCAGCTAGCAAGGGACGTGAAGGGTAACAAGAAGGGTTTCTGCAGGTATGTTAGTAACAAGAAGGTGGTTAGGGAAAGTGTGGGACCCTTACTGAATGGGGGAGGCAACCTAGTGAGAAATGATGTGGAAAAAGCTGAAGTACTCAATGCTTGTTTTGCCTCAGTCTTCACAGACAAGGTCAGCTCCCAGAGTGCTGCACTAGACAGCACAGTATGGGGAGGAGGTGAGCAGCCCTCAATGGTGAAAGACCAGGTTAAGGACTATTTAGAAAAGCTGGACATGCAGAAGTCCATGGGTCCAAATCTAATACATCCAAGGGTGCTGCAGGAATTGGCTGATGTGATTGCAGAGCCATTGGTCTTTGAAAACTCGTGGCAATTGGGGTAGGTCCTGGACAATTGGAAAAAGGCAAATATAGTGCCATCTTTACAAAAAGGAAAAAGAAGAACCCGGGGAATTACAGACCGGTCAGCCTCACCCCAGTCCCTGGAAAAATCATGGAGCAGGTCTTCAAGGAAACCATTTTGAAGCACTCATAGGAGAGGAACGTGATCAGAAACAGTCAACATGGATTCACCAAGGGCAAGTCATGCCTGACCAACCTGATTGCCTTCTATGATGAGATAACTGGCTCTGTGGACATGGGGAAAGCAGTGGACATAATATATCTTGACTTTAGCACATTTTTTTTATATGGTCTCCCACAGTATTCTTGACAGCAAGTTAAAAAAGTATGGATTGTATGAATGGACTATAAGGTGGATAGAAAGCTGGCTAGATTGTCGGGCTCAATGGGTAGTGATCAACGGCTCAATGTCTAGTTGGCAGCCAGTATCAAGCGGAGTGCCCCAAGGGTCGGTCCAGGGGCCGGTTTTGTTCAACATCTTCATTAATGATCTGGATGATGGGATGAATTGCACCCTCAGCAAGTTCGCGAATGACAGTAAGCTGAGGGGAGAGGTTGATACCCTGGAGGGTAGGAATAGGGTCCAGAGTGACCTAGACAAATTGGAGGATTGGGCCAAAAGAAATCTGATGAGGTTCTACAAGGCCAAGTGCACAGTCCTGCACTTAGGATGGAAGAATCCCCATGCACTGCTACAGGATGGGTATCAACTGGCTAAGCAGCAGTTTGGCTGAAAGGGACCTGGGGATTACAGTGGACGAGAAACTAGATATGAGTCAACAATGTGCCCTTGTCACCAAGAAGGCTAATGGCATATTGGGCTGCATTAGTAGAAGCATTGCCAGCAGATCGAGGGAAGTGATTATTCTCCTCTATTTGGCACTGGTGAGGCCACATCTGGAGTATTGTCCAGTTTTGGGCAACCCACTACAGAAGAGATGTAGAAAAATTGGAGAGTCCAGCGGAGGGCAACAAAAATGATTAGGGGGCTGGATCACATGACTTACGAGGAGAGGCTGAGGGAACTGGGCTTATTTAGTCTGCAGAAGAGAAGGTGATAGCAGCCGTCAACTACCTGAAAAGGGGTTCCAAAGAGGATGGAACTTGGCTGTTCTCAGTGGTAGCAGATGACAGGACAAGGAGCAATGGTCTCAAGTTGCAGTGGGGAAGGTCTAGCTTGGATATTAGGAAACACTGTTTCACCAGGAGGGTGGTGAAGCACTGGAATGGGTTCCCTAGGGAGGTGGTGGACTCTCCATCCTTAGAGGTTTTTAAGGCCTGGCTTGACAAAGCCCTGGCTGGGATGATGCAGTGGGGCTGGTCCTGCTTTGAGCAGGGGGTTGGAACAGCTGACCTCCTGAGGTCCCTTTGAACCCTGATATTCTAAGAGTCAATAGCCCATTCCCCCTCACTTGCGGGTGTAATTATACACACACCCCAACATTTTTACTGGAGAACCTTTTGCTCTGGAGAAATGAGCCTGCAGAGATGGGTGGACGGTGGACAGCAACTGCCAGCTTTACTCGATGCTGCGTTCTCCGAGCCGGGCCTACGGCTTTCCTCCACGCACGCTGCGCACTGCCCGCGGGAGAGCTCACGTTCCGCCAAGCGGGGCCTCCCTGCTGCCGGTGGGAACTGCAGAGTCCCGGGCACAGACAGGCAGCAGCCCCGGGCCCTCCCTACTTGCGGGAGCGGAGCAGGCAAGACAGGGGCGCAGCAGCCTCCCAGCCGGCCGTGCTTTGCAGCGGGCAGCCGCGCCCTGGGAAAGGAGCAAGGGGGCGGGGCAGGAGCGGGGGGATGCGCGTGGCACTTGTTGCGCACGCGCACTCGGCGGCGGCGGCGGAGTGCTGACACCGAGTTACCTTTCACCTACTTCGCCGTCGCTCGCCTCCGCGGGGTAACTGGCGTTCAAACGCCACGGCTCACTGCGCCTGCGCGGCGCTCCCTGCTCCGCCAAGGCCTGGGGCGGGGTTTGCAGAAGGGGCGCTGAGGGGCGGGGGCTCCAAATCTCCTTCCCCGAGGCCCTTAGCGAAGGCGGGGAACCCTGGGACCCCGCTCGGGAGCGCAGCGTGGGGGGAGCTGCAGCCTCGGTGCCTTTCCTTCATCTCCAGTGACCCCCCCCGCTACAATGTCCTGAATGACATGCCGGCCCCCCCCCGGCCCCAGTGAGCCCCTGTATCCCGCCGCCCGCCCGGCATCCTCCCGCCCCCGGCCCCAGTGAGCCCCGCCGCCCCCGTCATCCTACCGCCCCCGGCCCCAGTGAGCCCCCGTATCCCGCCGCCCGCCCGTCATCCTACTGGCCCCCGGCCCCAGTGAGCCCCGTATCCCGCCGCCCCCGTCATCCTACCGGCCCCCGGCCCCAGTGAGCCCCTATCCCGCCGCCCCCGTCATCCTACCGCCCCCGGCCCCAGTGAGCCCCCGTATCCCGCCGCCCGCCCGTCATCCTACTGGCCCCCGGCCCCAGTGAGCCCCTATCCCGCCGCCCCCGTCATCCTACCGGCCCCCGGCCCCAGTGAGCCCCCGTATCCGCCGCCCCCGTCATCCTACCGGCCCCCGGCCCCAGTGAGCCCCGTATCCGCCGCCCCCGTCATCCTACCGGCCCCCGGCCCCAGTGAGCCCCCGTATCCGCCGCCCCCGTATCCTTCCACCCCTGGCATCCTACCGCCCCGGCCCGAGTGAGCCCCCGTATCCGCCGCCCCGTCATCCTACCGCCCCCGGCCCCAGTGAGCCCCGCCGCCCCCGTCATCCTACCGGCCCCCGGCCCCAGTGAGCCCCGTATCCCGCCGCCCCCGTCATCCTACCGCCCCCGGCCCCAGTGAGCCCCGCCGCCCCCGTCATCCTACCGGCCCCAGTGAGCCCCGCCGCCCCGTCATCCTACTGGCCCCCGGCCCCAGTGAGCCCCGTATCCCCGCCCCCGTCATCCTACCGGCCCCCGGCCCCAGTGAGCCGCCGCCCCCGTCATCCTACCGGCCCCCCCGGCCCCAGTGAGCCCCGCCGCCCCCGTCATCCTACCGGCCCCCGGCCCCAGTGAGCCCCTATCCCGCCGCCCCCGTCATCCTACCGGCCCCCGGCCCCAGTGAGCCCCCTGTATCCCGCCGCCCGCCCGTCATCCTACCGGCCCCCGGCCCCAGTGAGCCCCGCCGCCCCCGTCATCCTACCGGCCCCCGGCCCCAGTGAGCCCCCGTATCCCGCCGCCCCCGTCATCCTACCGGCCCCCCCGGCCCCAGTGAGCCCGCCGCCCCCGTCATCCTACCGGCCCCCGGCCCCAGTGAGCCCCCGTATCCCGCCGCCCCCGTCATCCTACCGGCCCCCGGCCCCAGTGAGCCCCGCCGCCCCCGTCATCCTACTGGCCCCCGGCCCCAGTGAGCCCCGTATCCCGCCGCCCCCGTCATCCTACCGGCCCCCGTCATCCTACCGGCCCCCCCGGCCCCAGTGAGCCCCGTATCCCGCCGCCCCCGTCATCCTCCTGGCCCCCGGCCCCAGTGAGCCCCGTATCCGCCGCCCCCATCATCCTACCGGCCCCTCCGGCCCCAGTGAGCCCCCGTATCCGCCGCCCGCCCGTCATCCTACCGGCCCCCGGCCCCAGTGAGCCCCGCCGCCCCCGTCATCCTACCGCCCCCGGCCCCAGTGAGCCCCCATATCCCGCCGCCCCCGTCATCCTACCGGCCCCCGTCATCCTACCGGCCCCCGGCCCCAGTGAGCCGCCGCCCCCCGTCATCCTACTGGCCCCCGGCCCCAGTGAGCCCCGTATCCCGCCGCCCGCCCGTCATCCTCCCGCCCCCGGCCTAGTGAGCCCCGCCGCCCCCGTCATCCTACCGGCCCCCGGCCCCAGTGAGCCCCCGTATCCCGCCGCCCCCGTCATCCTACCGGCCCCTCCCGGCCCCAGTGAGCCCCCGTATCCCGCCGCCCCCGTCATCCTACCGGCCCCTCCCGGCCCCAGTGAGCCCCGTATCCGCCGCCCCCGTATCCTTCCACACCCCGGCATCCTACCGGCCCCAGCCCCAGTGAGCCCCCGTATCCCGCCGCCCCGTATCCTGCCGGGCCCTTCTCCCGCCGCCCCGTATCCTTCCGCCCCTGTCATCCTACCGCCCCAGCCCAGTGAACCCCCGTATCCGCGGCCCCCTCATCCTACCGCCCCCTTCTCCCGCCACCCCTAATATCCTTCCACCCCGTCATCCTTCCGGCCCCCGGCCCCAGTGAGCCCCGTCTCTTGCCGCCCACCCTTCTCCGCCGGCCCCTCATCCTACCGCCCCTTCTCCCACCACCCCGTATCCTTCTGCCCCCTCATCCTACCGCCCCTGTATCCTGCCGGCCCACCTTATCCATCCGCCCCATCTCCCACCGGCCCCCTTATCCTTCCGGATCCGCCGGCCCGTCTCCCACCGCCCCCTTATCCTTCCATTTCCCCTTATCCTTCCGCCCCCATATCCCACCGGCCCCCTCATCCTACTACCCCCGTCTCCCACCGGCCCCCATCCAACCGCCCCTTATCCTTCCACCCCCATCTCCCACCGGTCCCCCTCATCCTACTGCCCCCGTATCCCACCGGCCCCGTATCCTGCCAGCCCCCTCACCCTGCCGCCGCCCCGTATCTCGCCGGCCCCCTCATCCTACCGCCCCTTCTCCTGCCAGCCTCCCCCTTTTCCCGCTGGCCCCTTTATCCTACCCCCGTATCCCACTGGACCCCTTTTCCCACCTCACCCCCATCCCACTGGCCTCCCCCTTGTCCCACTGCCCCCAATCTCCCGCTGGGCCCCCATCCCACCGGCCTCTCCCTTATCCCACCTCCCCATATCCCACCAGCCTCCCCCTTATCCTACCGCCCCCTTATCCCACTGGCCCCCAATCCCACCGGCCTCCCCTTATCCCGCCAGCCCCTGTATCCTACCGCCTCCCCGTATCCCACCAGCACCCTATCCCACCAGCCAGCCCCCTTATCCCACTGGACCCTCCTTATGCTACCGCCCCCTTTATCCTGCCAGCCCCCATCCCACTGGGACCCCATCCCACTGGCCTCCCCTTATCCCACCACCACCCCTTATCCCTCTGGCCCCCTCATCCTACCAGAACCTCTCTGCTCAGCTCCACCAGAGCCTCCAAGGAAACTCCCCGCCTCAGAGCCCCATCCCCACTGGAGACAATCCACTGGGATGCCCCACGAAGAGCCCGGCTGATCCAAACCCTGCCTCTGCGCCCCCAGTAAACTCCCCCAGAACCAAACCTTGGCTCCCTCCTAACTCAGGGAAACACGGGGGCGGGGGTGTGGCAACAGACAGGGAGTGAAAAGGGAAAAGGTTCATTATATGCAAAGCAGAGGATCCATTTGGGCTCCAGTTAATTCTTCCAAGGCAAAAAGTCAACAAATATCCTTCATTGTTGTTATTTTTCCTCTTCTATCTCTCAAAGGCTCCACTCTGCCTGACTTATGCTGCAGATACCCCTGGTGCTTGCTTGTCTTAATGTTGGCAAGGAAATTGCATGTTTTTACTTCTGGCTAAGTCTGTCTCTCCCTGCTCGAGGTTACTATCGGGCAAATCTTCAGAGCGAGTGTATGGTTCTGCTTTGCATTACTGAGTGCTGTACAGGATAAGGTGATGTCATTGTGTGCATTTAACCATCATTTACATCTTCATTTAGGTTTCCTTTTAACTGCTTTTGGCAAAATTGTAATGCAACCTATTCCTCTCCTCAAAGTTACCTCTCAGTAATTTTTATGGGTCTCCCTGGTATTCTCTGTATGAATGAGTCTTGTGTTGCACACAAATCATATACTGATACTGCATGAATTTAAGTACGAAAGCATTACCTCTAATGCGATTTTTGATCTTGGATCCAGCATAACTGTTTGAAAGAGACTTAGGAAACCTCTAGACCAACACAAACCATTGTTTCAGAGCTGGCAATAAGTGATGGAAAAAGAGTCAGTCAAATAAAACGAGGCCTCTATTTGCAATCTTTTGAGGTAGCAAATTGAAATTTCTTGCAATTCTTCCAAAGTTTGCGCAACTCTTGAACAAAATACAGTAAGGGGGTGAGGAGATGTGATAATTTTTAAAAAGGACAGTCTGCAATAAGTACAGTTATTAAAAGGACAAAACCATGCAGACCTGTAAGCAGGGCCAAATTCACAGTTAATGTAAGGGGGAGAGGGAGATCTGAATTTTGCCTCAAAAGTCATTATACAGCAACTTAGCCCTGCAATTTCCATACAGGCATACCAAAGTGTCTGGCCTTTACCAGTAAGGCCTTATCTACACTGCAGTTGTAACACAGTTGTTCCATGGCTCAGGTTCAAGGTTAAAAGCCACAATATGAACGGGACCAAACTGCCTATAATCTGTCTAAAGTCTTGTACTGTCCAGAGTTTTAGCTCAGTTAATGGGACATTATTAGATCCTCTCTACCCTGTGATCTCTCTCCCGCAGCATTTCCTTTGAAATACATTTAAGTTTAGCTATCATTAAATCCCTACAAAGGAGATGAAAGAAACTGCATGTTTCTTGTATCCAGCTACTTAGTGTTTGTTTTCCTGCAAATCAGTCTAAGATTAACGAGCAATACGTTAGGAAAAAGTGTTCCTTTTGTTCTTAGAGAGACAACTGTCTTTGCCCCATAATATCTAGTGATGTGCTACATAATGAAATGTCTTTCACTCTCCCCCACCCCTCATAGTCTTTCTGTCCTTCAACAGAATCATAATCCAGTCTTTAGATAAAGATTTGATTCTGGTTTTTTTTCCCCTTGCAAGCACCAATGCATTCTCTCAGCATCTCAGTGCATCCAGGTTCCTAAATAAAGCTATTTACTTGCCTTTCCTACACTGTACAAAGACAGCAATGTGCTAAGGGAAATAATAGATTTGTTGAGGGTAACTAGAGGGCTTTAGGAAACAAATCATTTGTCACCTTCTCAAGCTTTGAAGCTACTTTTCAATAACAAACAATTCCCACTCCTGTTTTTAGTAGTTTTGCTATCTTTCACTTCAGGAGCATTAAAGGGAAGTTGTACAGTTATTTAACTGTCTAGAGTCCTGTTACATATGACAATGATTCATCTGACATCCTGGGAAGCACATTCAGAAGTGCTGCAAATTTGAGGCCTGTGGTATTACAACTGTATATGTGGAAAAAACATGAATTTTTAAAAACAGTTTTTACAAATACCTTTTGTATCCATGCTCTCCATCGCAGCCATTAGAGCGAGTATTGCTTTCCACTGGAACTGACATTTTGTTGATACTTCATCAGACTGAATGCTCTGGTGGCAAGGAAGATTAAAACAGAAGAAACGGAGCTCATGATTGGAATGTGTGAGAGGTGCAAACATTTGAAGTCTTTTTAAGGTAACCACTATCCTTGCTCTAACAAACAAACTGGCTAAATCATCCCTTTTGTTTCTAAAGTGTAGCAATTAGTGTCTTCTGTTTACATTGCAGGTGTCCCTTAAGTTTTAAGTAATAGCTGTGGACTCGTGCATACTAATAGAGCCATAGTATGCAGTGCAGAAAATATGTTCTATATGGGTTTGGGTAAAACACTCTTTAAAGGTGAACTGTGAAGCAATGATATACACGTACATACCCCTATAGAGGTCCTGATCCTGCAGTTGGATCTATATAGGCCATATCTTATGCCCTTTCCTACTCCTTTTGATATGTCTATGGGCCTCTTATTTCAAATGTAAAAAGACATATTAGATTCTTTCTTCTTTTCTCTGCAGGACTTTAGCATTCTTTGGAAAACCTTGATGAAGACTACATCAGCTGCAGCATTCCCAAACTCCCATGGAGGGAAAAAGGAATAAATTTCAGGCAGTTTAAAGGCCTTAGCTATGTTGGCCTGGGTATTGTTTGAAAATGGAGTTACTGTAAATACAGTGTTGTTTTCAAGAACAGCTCCTGTTCAACTACACCTCTACCCTGATATAACGCTGTCCTAGGGAGACAAAAAATCTTACCGCGTTATAGGTGAAACCGCATTATATTGAACTTGCTTTGATCTGCCGGAGTGCACAGCACTGCCCCTCCGGAGCACTGCTTTACCGCGTTATATCCGAATTCATGTTATATCGGGTCACGTTATATCGGGGTAGAGGTGTACTTTAATATGGTCTTAAGGTTTAATGTGGATGGGTCAAAACCATGTAAGAACTGGGTTTAAAAAAATGATATCTAGCCCAGGTAAATAGTGTAGGCTATTAAAATGGTTTGAAGAAGGTTGGATATGCCGCCACTGACTTTGAAACCATGTTAGAACCCACTTTAGCAGTTTGAAAACTGTTGTCTTACAGTATCACATGTCTGGTTGTTCATTTTCAGTTCACTTTTTTAGAGTTAAGGGAGTTCTTGCATTTTTGTGTTAGGCATTATAGTGCTTGTCTTTTCTTTCTATCTACTGAAATTTGTTTTTTATTTGGTTGGTTGGCTTTGGATTTTTAGCCATTAATGTAGATATCCTCTTCCTTCTTAGGCTTAATTTAACAGGAGGAAAGAATGTTGGTTCATTCTGCTATCAAAATTTGGAGCAGCTTTTTAAGGGTCCAGTCATGAAACTGGACCCATGCAAACAGACTCCTAAATGCATTGACTAAAATTTTAGTGTGTGACAAATGAGGAATTGGGAGTTAATTTTTACCCTCATGTACACTTACAACTTTGTGGTTACACGTTTGCAATTACTTGATCTACCAAATTCTAGATGAAAACAGCAATCAACATGTATAAAACACTTGCATATGATGCAGGGGCTGTCTTTTTGTTCTGTGTTTGTACAGCGCCTAGCGCATTGGCATCCTGGTCCATGATTGGGGTTTCTGGGCATTACTGCAATTCAAATATATATTGTAAAAATCACCATAACTAATTTCAAAGTGTTTGAGGTGCTTCAAGATGGAAATATAAACCTAGTGTAAAACATCACAAAGAGTGCAAAGTTAACAGACAAAATTAGTGCAGGGTAATAACAATGAAACAGTTCTACGATCCCATACCTGGAAAACTGCAGTTTGTTTCTAACAGTGGATTTGTGAGTTACCAATTCCTGTTATTGCTCCGAAAGAATCTTTTGTAGTGTGATTAAAATCAATGGAACGTATTTCTGCCTATGTGAACAGTGCATACAGTCTTAAGCCCACATTTGGCAGTTGTCATAGAATCATAGACATAGGCGGCAGTTTTGTATAATTTTTGGTGGGGCCCAAAATGGTGGTGCCCCCCCACTCCCGCCCTGTAAGCCGATATAAAATGAATCTACAACGCATCAGTGCCACAAGATTACAAGGGTCAATTAAAAGTGGAAAGTCAGAAGCAGCACTTGCCTACTTCAATATACAGTATTATATTTTGTTGCACCTGTTGTGATGAAGTGGGAATGTTCTTAATATTTTCTCTGAATACTGTGTGGGTGCCTCAGTTTCCCCTGCAAGATGCCAACTGAAGGTGTTGGGGACAAAGAGATCAGGTGGCCTCCTTGTCCGGAAGAGACACAGAGGCCAGAGGAGGGAGTGTCAGTTTGGAGCTGGCTGGGGAAATGGGGAGAGACCCAGAACTTGGTTCTGGGCTCCCCACTCCCCAAGATGGACCTGACAGAGGGGTTCTGTTTTCTGTACCAACAAGCTCTGTTTAAACTGTGTTCCCTTCATGTAATAAACTTTCTGTTTTACTGTCTGGCTGAGAGTCACATCTGACTGCGGAGTTGGGGTGCAGGGCCCTCTGGTTGCCCCAGGACCAGCCTGGGCAGACTCGCTGTGGAAAGTGCATGGTGTGGAAGGGCATGCTGAATGCTCTGAGGTCAGACCCAGGAAGGTGTAAGCTTCTTGCCCTGGAGACAGTATGCTCCAAGAGAGGAGGCTCCCCCAGAGTCCCGACTGGCTTTGTATGGAGTTGTTCCAAAGCATCACAGCATCCCCTTCCACACCGTGCACTTCCCAGAAGTCCGCACAGGCACTGACACTCCCTCCTCCGGCCTTTGTCTCTTTTCCAGGCATTAGGAGGCCACCCGATCTCTCTGTTCTCCAACACCTTCAGTTGGTACCTTGCAGGGGAAACTGATTTGGGAGAAATGAAGTAAAAGCTGCCCAAACCGAGCTTGAGCACTCCTGAATTTTGAGGTGTTCAAATCCGGAAGGCAGGTGCTGGGGGTGGGAGAGGGCTGTGGGCTCCATGGGGGAGCATGGCAGCAACTGTCTGGAGCTGCACGGAGCCAGACATGCTGGTCTGAGTGGCACAGTAAGCGGTTTGGGGGTTGGAGAAGAGGTAGGGGATTCCGGGGGGCAGTCAAGGGACAAGGAGCAGGGGGGGTTGGATGGGGCAGAGGTTCAAAGGGGCAGTCAGGGGACAGGCAGCAATTGGATAGGCATGGGAGTCCAGGAGGTTTATCAGGGGACAGGTAGGGGGTGCGGTCCTGGGGGGGAAGTTGGGGGGGTCTCAGGAGGGGGCAGTTGGGGACAAGGAGAAGGGAGGCTTAGATAGGGGCTGAGGTCCCAAGGGGAAGTTAGGGGCAGGGGTCTCAGGAGGGAATTGGGGAACAAGGACCAGTGGTGCTTAGATAGGGGGTGGAGGTCCTGGGGGGCAGTTGGGGCAGGCGTCTGGGGAGGGGGCAATCAGCGGCCAGGGGCTGGGATTCAAAGGGCTCTGGGCTGCTGGCAGCCGCGGGGATCCCAGAGCCCTTTAAATACCAGCCCCGGCTGGGAGTCAGGGTCTCTGGGCTGCCTGCAACTGCGGGGAGCCCAGAGCCTTTTAAATCCCAGCCGCGGCCGGGAATCAGAGGGCTCTGGGCTGCCTGCAACCGCGGGGAGCCCAGAGCCTTTTAAATCGCAGCCACGGCTGGGAATCAGAGGGCTCTGGGCTGCCCGCTGTGGCGGGGAGCCCAGAGCCCTTTAAATCCCAGCCGCGGCAGGGAGTCAGAGGGCTCTGGGCTGCCTGCAACCGCGGGGAGCCCAGAGCCTTTTAAATCCCAGCCACGGCCGGGAATCAGAGGGCTCTGGGCTGCCTGCTGCGGCGGGGAGCCCAGAGCCCTTTAAATCCCAGCCGCGGTGGGGAGTCAGAGGGCTCTGGGCTGCCTGCTGCAGCGGGGAGCCCAGAGCCCTTTAAATCCCAGCCGCGGCGGGGAGTCAGAGGGCTCTGGGCTGCCTGCTGCGGCGGGGAGCCCAGAGCCCTTTAAATCCCAACCGTGGCTGGGATTTAAAGGGCTCTGGGCTGCCTGCAACCGCGGGGAGCTCAGAGCCTTTTAAATCCCAGCCGTGGCTGGGATTTAAAGGGCTCTGGGCTGCCTGCAACCGCGGGGAGCCCAGAGCCTTTTAAATCCCAGCCACGGCCAGGAATCAGAGGGCTCTGGGCTGCCCGCTGCGGCGGGGAGCCCAGAGCCCTTTAAATCTCAGCCGCGGCTGGGATTTAAAGGGCTCTGGGCTGCCTGCAACCGCGGGGAGCTCAGAGCCTTTTAAATCCCAGCCGTGGCCAGGAATCAGAGGGCTCTGGGCTGCCCGCTGCGGCGGGGAGCCCAGAGCCCTCTGATTCCCGGCTGTGGCTGTGATTTAAAAGGCTCTGGGCTCCCCGCCGCAGCGGGCAGCCCAGAGCCCTCTGATTCCCGGCCACGGCTGCGATTTAAAAGGCTCTGGGCTGCCGGCAGCGCAGAGCAGGGGAGAAAACTAGCTCCAAATATTGCTGGAGCAGAGCCCCTGTCTGTGAATATTCCTGGAGCTAAAGCCCCAGGAGCCCATATAAGTTGGCGCCCATGATCATAGAATCTCAGGGTTGGAAGGGACCTTAGGATGTCATCTAGTCCAACCCCCTGCTCAAAGCAGGACCAAACCCAACTAAATCATCCCAGCCAGGGCTTTGTCAAGCCTGACCTTAAAAACCTCTAAGGAAGGAGATTCCACCACCTCCCTAGGTAACCCATTACAGTTCTTCACCACCCTACTAGTGAAAAAGTTTTTCCTAATATCCAACCTAAACCTCCCCTTCTGCAACTTGAGATGATTACTCCTTGTTCTGTCATCTTCTACCACTGAGAACAGTCTAGATCCAGAGAACAGTCTAGATCCATCTTTAATGGGGTTCTATGTAGGCACAGTTCTATTCAGGTTCTCAGACTGCACCCATCACCATGACATTTGAGTGTACTTGAGGACCACATGGGCTGCCTCTAGTCCATAAGTGGTATTTTAGAATGGTGCACAATTATTGTTTTCAGTCTATCAGCATGTCCATAAACACCCCTTTTCATGGATTTATAGGTCTGCCTTCATGGGACTCTGCAGAACTCTTGCTAAAAGTTCAGAAACATGTTTGTAGAGTTCATTGTACAATTAATATTTTGCACGTTTCTTTTGTCAAAATTGCAACACAGTTCAATTGAGCTTGATGAGCACAATGAACAAGCCAAATCCTGTGGCTCCAACTAAACTTTATAGCTTACAGAATTACTCTGTGTGTGTGTGTGTATAGACTCTGAACAAAAGCACTCCTAGTGTAGGCAAAACTCCTTCTGATTCCAAGAATTGCTCTGAAATCAATGAGCTTTTCCTATGCCACAACTGAGGAACTGAAAGTGCTTTTTAAAGAAATGTAGCTATTAAAAAAAATTCTCTGGTGTTGTCATATAATAAAATTAGGGCCCAATCCTGTACTTGCTGATGTCAGTGAGAGATTTGTCACTGATTTCAATTAGAGCATCATCTTGGCCTCAGATTATACACTTCTTAGCTCATCATCTTATTTTTCTGCTAAGCACCTAGCATGCTTTGGGAATGATGTAAATAATGACAATTCTGCATCCTTGAAAAAAGAAATATTATGTTTATATAGAACTACTTGGAGTGCCCCTTAAAGCAGAGACTTGGGCTCTGACATTGCAGTCATTAACAGCATATTGTGCCTACCAGCCTCTGTAATAGGGGTTCTCAAACTGGGGGTCATGAGGTTATTATGTGGGGGGTCGCAAACTGTCAGCCTCCATCCCCAAACTGCTTCACTGCCACCATTTATAATAGTGTTAAATATAAAAAATGTGTTTTTAATTCGTAAAGGGGGGCTGCAACTTAGAGGCTTGCTGTATGAAAGGGGTCACTAATACAAAAGTCTGAGAACCACTGCTCTATAATATGGGTTCTGCATTCTCAGACTGATATACACAGCTTTAAAGGGGCAGCTATACCTGGCCGGGAAGTGACTTAAATTTTTTTTTTCAAAGTATTTTAACAAGGTTTAAATTTTTTCTAATTTTCCTTGAAAGTTTCCTTTTGACATTCTTCAGGTTTTTGTTAGTCTGGAAACTGAAAAATTTCAGTTTAACCTCCTCAAATATTGGGGTTTTGGTGTACTATAAAAACCTGAAATCTCAACAAAAATGGATATTTTTTTCATTTTCTCAAAAGTTATTTTCCAGTGACACCTATTGAAATTGTCCAGCAAAAGCCTAAGCCGGCTGAGAATGCATCCCAGTGTCAATTTCAATGTCATGAGGATTTAAGGATAGATGTTTAGGCCTTGTCTTCATTGAAAATTTGCTGATTTCAGCCATTGTCAGAGCTGCACTGGTGCAAAATCATCAGAGCTTTAGCTCCCTTATACTAGAGATTTTCACTTGGTCAGCTATCCCAGGAGCAGACATCAACAGGTGAAACATCCAATGTAAACTAGGCCTTTCTGAATTTTCTAGATTTGTGGGTATAAAACAGTACATCAGCAAATACAGTGCTTGTCCCTTTCCTAAGCACACATACCGTACATGCTTTCCTAAGATTGTATTTTACATGGACTTAGAGAAATGTGAATGCATCCATTTGTGCACACAAAATGGATAATGGTGTGTGTTTTAGATGAGAACTAGCACAAACAGCTGGCATGGCAGCTTTTCATTTTTAAAACATTTATCTCAGTTCTATTCAAAGTGCAAACAAAGTATGAGAAGCGCCTGCTTATCAAGGCAGAGAGCAAACTAATAACTCATAGGCATTACTTGTATCGTCTAAAAGCAAGGTGTGTGAGAGGAGACAGTGGTTGGCTGCTGAATTGCACACATTTCTGAGCGCACTTAACAAGAAAAAATATCTGAGCAAACAATACTGTATAGACATGCTTCAACACTGAGTAATTTTGGACCATCTTCTCTGCTTATTAGCCATGCATTTCTATAAGTCAGTCTCAGTTCTACTAGGAAGGGTTACAGTAAGGCATGTGGTAGGATTCAAGTTAATGAATATTACAAAAATTGAAAATAGAAGACTCTAAATGTTGGACTAGGGTTGTTCTATAGCTAACTTCACCACTTAGGCCAGGGAATCCCCCCACCCTGGTGCCCAGAGAGTCTGCACGTTACTGCTGAGACCTTTGTGGTCTGATGGCAGAAGCTCATTCACAGGGAGTCTAGTGCACAAGGAACTAGGAGCTGTGCTAAGCTTGTCTCAGTTGGACACATCAGAAGGTGAAATCAGCTGCTTTGTCCATTATTCTTAAACATAAGAAGCTTCAGTGTGGGTTCTAACTTGAAGGTGCTGGGTATATGAATAATGCCTGGTAACAAAGTACATATATCTGGGTGACTCTAATATTCTGGGACCAGCGTGGGTACAACACCGAAAACAGGGGTGAATTCTACCTGTCAAAACCTAAGTGGGCTTTTTATTTCAGTAACAATTATATTAATTTTGTTTTCAACAGTCTCTCTTTAAAACAAAAGATAGCAATGTCCAGCTGAGCCAGATGAGCACACTGAACAAGTAATGCCAAAACCTCCAGCAAACTCCACTTTTCATTGTACAGAAATACATTTTGTCTGTGGACAAACTGCGCACAAAAAGCCACTACATGGCTTTGTTTCCTGTGCCTCTGAACACATCCACTCTTCTTGACAAGTGTTCAGATCATTTCCAGTTAGTCATTTTCAGAACAAGAACTGTAAAGGAAAGACCAAAGTAGAGCTTAATGTGAAACTGCTGCTGCTTTGCCTAGGACAATAGACTGTGACCTGTGATCTGGGAACTGTAGTGCATCCCTGAAAGTCTATGGGTACGTCTACACTACGGGACTATTCCGAATTTGCATAAACCGGTTTTGTAAAACAGATTTTATAAAATCGAGTGCGCGCGGCCACACTAAACACATTAAATCGGTGTTGTGCATCCATGGTCCGAGGCTAGCGTCGATTTCTAGAGCGTTGCACTGTGGGTAGCTATCCCGTAGCTATCCCATAGTTCCCGCAGCCTCCCCCGCCCCTTGGCATTTCCGGGTTGAGATCCCAGTGCCTGATGGGGCAAAAATCATTTTCGCGGGTGGTTCTGGGTACAGCCTCACCCCTCCCTCCCTCCCTCCCTGAAAGCGGCAGACAACCGTTTCGCGCCTTTTTTGCTTGGAGAACTGTGCAGACGCCATAGCACAGCAAGCATGGACCGTGCTCAGCTCAATACCGCAATCGTGGATGTTTTAAGCACCTCGCGCACTCTCGTGCAGTATATGCTGAACCAGGACCTTCGAACCGAGGCGAGTAAGAGGCGGATACAGCAGCACGGCGATGACAGTGATGAGGACGTAGACACAGAATTCTCTCAAACCGCGGGCCCCTGCGCTTTGGAGATCCTGATGGTAATGGGGCAGATTCTATCCATTGAACGCCGATTTTGGGCCCGGGAAACAAGCACTGACTGGTGGGACCGCATTGTGTTGCAGGTGTGGGACGATTCCCAGTGGCTGCGAAACTTTCGCATGCGTAAGGGCACTTTCATGGAACTTTGTGACTTGCTTGCCCCTGCCCTGAAACGCCATAATACCAAGATGAGAGCAGCCCTCACAGTAGAGAAGCGAGTGGCGATAGCCCTGTGGAAGCTTGCAACGCCAGACAGCTACCGGTCAGTCGGGAATCAATTTGGAGTTGGAAAATCTACTGTGGGGGCTGCTGTGATGCAAGTAGCCAAAGCAATCACTAAGCTGCTGCTACTAAAGGTTGTGACTCTGGGAAACGTGCAGGCCATAGTGGATGGCTTTGCTGCAATGGGATTCCCTAACTGCGGGGGGGCGATAGATGGAACCCATATCCCTATCTTGGCACCGCAGCACCAGGGCACCCAGTACGTAAACCGGAAGGGGTACTTTTCAATGGTGCTGCAAGCACTGGTGGATCACAAGGGATGTTTCACAAACATCCACGTGGGATGGCCAGGGAGGGTTCATGACGCTCGCGTATTCAGAAGCACTACTCTGTTTAAACGGCTGCAGCAAGGGACTTACTTCCCAGACCAGAAAATAACCGTTGGGGATGTTGAAATGCCTGTCGTTATCCTGGGGGACCCAGCCTACCCCTTGATGCCATGGCTCATGAAGCCATACACAGGCAGCCTGGACAGTGGTCAGGATCTGTTCAATTACAGGCTGAGCAAGTGCAGAATGGTGGTGGAATGTGCATTTGGCCGTTTAAAGGCTCGCTGGCGCACATTACTGACTCGCTCAGACCTCAGCCAAACCAATGTCCCCTATGTTATTGCTGCTTGCTGTATTCTCCACAATCTCTGTGAGAGTAAGGGTGAGACCTTTATGGCGGGGTGGGAGGCTGAGGCAAATCACCTGGCCGCTGATTACGCGCAGCCAGACACCAGGGAGATTAGAAGAGCACACCAGGAGGCGGTGCGCATCAGAGAAGCTTTGAAAATGAGCTTCATCAATGGCCAGGGTACAGTGTGACTGCTGTGTTTGTTGATGAACACCCACCCCCCCTTGATTGACTCAATCCCTGTAAGCAACTCCCCCTCCCCCTTCGAGTACAGCTTACTTATGCAAATAAAGACACTAATTTAAAAAGCATGAATTCTTTATTGATTCATTATAAAAAGAGGGAGAGAAGTAAGGGTGTGCTTTGGGAGGAGGATAGGAGGGATGGAGAAGGCCATTAAAAAAAATTCAGAGTAACGGCAGCCTTTTGGTTGGGCTGTCCACGGGGGTGGAGTGGGCAGGTGCACGGAGCCTCCCCCCACGCGTTCTTACACGTCTGGGTGAGGAGGCTAAGGAACATGGTGAGGGGGGAGGGTGGTTATACAGGGGCTGCAGAGGCACTCTGTGATCCTGCTGCCGTTCCTGAAGCTCCACAAGACGCCGGAGCATGTCAGTTTGATCACGCAGCAGCCCCAGAGTTGCATCCCGCCACCGCTGATCTTCCTGTCGCCACCGCTGATTTTCCTGCCGGTCTTCCTGCCGCCACCTCTCATCTCGGTTGTCCCTCCTGTCCTCACGTTCACTGGCCTCTTTCCTGTAATTTGAAACCACGTCCTTCCACTCATTCAGATGAGCTCTTTCATTGCGTGTAACTTCCATAATATCCGAGAACATCTCATCTCGCGTCTTCTTTTTCCTCCGCCTTATCTGTGCTAGCCTTTGGGATGGAGGAGGGATGGTTGAAAAATTTGCAGCTGCATGAGGGAGATAAATATTTAGAAAGATACATTTTACAGAACAATGGTTATACTGTTTCACAGTGAACATCACTATTCACCTAGCACATGTGATTTCCCTACAAGGTCGCATTTTTCATCTTAATAGTGACCGCTTGCAGCGCTGGGTTTACAGATCTCACAGACACATCAGGTCCAGGCATCAGAATTCAGCTTGCATGCGGCCATGGTAAGCCACTGTCTCAGTGATTTACCCCTCCCCCCCAACGCATGGCTAATACCACGCTAGCTCCTGCTAATCAACAACCTTCCCCCTCCCCCCCACCCACTGCTTGTCCGGTAGCTTGGGGAAGATCGCCTCGCCGGTGACCAAACAGAAAAGATCATCGGCATTTCACTCCTCCCCTCCCCCCGCTTCGCTACATGCAGGAAAGTGTTTTTTTTAAGCTGCTGCATTCCACGAACCCAGTAGAAAAATGGCCACCCCCCTTACTTAAATTCCTGATTTTTAACCAGGTTATCCTGAACGATATCACTTTGCTGAGGATAACAGAACAAGATAAAGAGCGGATGCTTCTTGAATGCCAGCAGTCACCGGGACCATACGCCGCTATGCTTTGCCACGCAATGATACCTGATTACTTGCTACATGCATGGCATGGTAAAGTGTCCTACCATGGTGGGCGGAACAAGGATGCCTTGCCCAGAAACCTTCTGCAAAGGCTTCTGGAGTACCTACAGGAGCGCTTCATCGAGATGTCCCTGGAGGATTTCCTCTCAATCCCCGGACATGTTAACAAACTTTTCTAAGTAACTACAATGTCTGCGAATGCATCCCAAGTCCTCAGGGCAAATCAATCATTAAAAAAGGCTTGCTTAAAAAACACTGTTTGCTATTTGCAAAGGTACACTCACCAGAGCTCCCTTCCATGGCGTCATTCTGTGGAATAGTTGCTTGTGAGGGCTGGGAGCAGGGTAATTCCGTCAGGGTGATAAAAAGCTCCTGGCTGCTGGGGGTCACGGAGTGCTGTGTGCTCTCTGCTAGGTCTTCCTCTTCTTCTTCCTCTTCATCTTCCACGTCTGCATAATCCTCAGACATGGCAGAGATTACAACCCCACCTCGAATCCACGGTCAGGGTGGGGTACTTGTGGCGCAGCCCCCTAAAATTGCATGCAGCTCAGCATAGAAGCGGCATGTTTTTCGACCTGCCCCGGACCTTCCGTTTGCTTCTTTGGTTTTCTGGTAGGCTTGTCTGAGCTCCTTAACTTTCACTCTGCACTGCACGGAGTCCCTGCTGTGGCCTTTAGCCGTCATAGCCTTAGAAATTCTTTCAAATACTTTTTCATTTCGTCTTTTGGAACGCAGTTCTGTTAGCACTGAATCCTCTCCCCATATAGCGATCAGATCCAGTACCTCCCGAGCGGTCCATGCTGGGGCTCTTTTTCGATTCTCAGGAGACTGCATTGTTAACTGTGCTGATGAGCTGTGCGTGGTCACCTGTGATGATGAGCTCTCCACGCTGGCCAAACAGGAAATGAATTTCAAAAGTTCGCGGGGCTTTTCCTGTCTACCTGGCCAGTGCATCCGAGTTGAGAATGCTGTCCAGAGCGGTCAGTGGTGCACTGTGGGATAGCTCCCGGAGGCCAATACCGTCGATTGCGGCCACACTATCCCTATTCCGATATGTTAATACCGATATTAGCGCTACTCCTCTCGTCGGGCAGGAGTACAGAAACCGATTTAAAGAGCCATTAAAATCGATATAAGGTGCCTCCTAGTATGGACGGTTTTGGCGTTAAATCGGTTTTACGCTCCTAAAACCAATTTAAACGCCTAGTGTAGACCAGGCCTATATCTGAGAGAGCCAGAAGACCCACAATTCCCTGCATGCACTGCAGTAACACCGCCTAGGCTTAAAAGGGCAATTATTACAGACAATGGACAGAGTTGAGACAGAGTTTATTTACAATGTAAAAGCAGCTGTCAAGATCGGTTGATTGGAACAAGAAGTTGATTAATATTTAAGCACAATAGATATTACTTTTCATTAAGATAAGAAATTTATCTAAGGATTATTTTAAAGTTATGCTTAATGCATTTTTTTTGCTCTTCAGCAGAGTGGATGTGTTCAGAGGCACGAGAAACACATTTCAGGTGTTCTTTGGAATGGTGTGGGTACAGATATGACTGTTTAGGTATAATTCTATCCTTTTGGCACTCTTGTGGGCCATGCAATATGTGTGGACTTCAATTCGTGCATGGCTTTCCTGACAGCAGAAATCAAATCATGTGTATGGTAATTTATGCTAGATAACTTAAACACTGGCCTCCCATGTAAATTCACATGAAAATTATAGAATCACAGAGGCAAAGACTAGGGCCTTTAGAATTTTTATATTATTAACAATACATAGCTGGCAATTAAAAAAAACCCTATCCCTTACTGATACTTTTATAATTTAAGAGAGCCCCACATGTAATGTGCAGGGGCGGCAGGTTATATGGGCTGGTGGTGCCCGAGCACCAGGAATATTCAAGGCTGGGGGCTGTGCTCCAACAACATTTGGAGCTGGGTTTCTCCCCTGGCCCTGCCTGGAGCGGGCCCTGCCCCCCCTCCGCGCCTCGGAGCTTCCCTGCCTGAAAGAAAACAGCCCGTGCCTCTCCCTTGCTTGTGCTGCCGGCTGCCTGATGCTGCTTCTGCCTAAGGGCTATAGAGAGCAGCGGCCGGCAGACTGCTGGAGCACCTGGGGAGGGGGAGAGAGGAGGGGGGAGGAGGCACACACGTGCTTGGGAGCCCTCTCTCCCGTCCCCTGGCACCCACCTGGAGGAGACGCCAAGGGGACTTCCGGCCAGGAGATGGACATCTGGAGTGGACCTCACTCACCTGAGCAGCTGCTGGGGCTTCGGTGAGGTTTGACCCTATGATCCACCCCCCCACACAGCCCCCACTCCTGCCCAATGCTGGGCAAGGGGCAGCCTCATCCCCCATCCCCAGTGAGGCTAGAGTGAGGGGCAGCAGGCTGCAGCAGGGGAGGAAGGAAGCCACGTGATGGCAGTCCCCTCCCCCCCCCAGCACCCACCAGCCACAGGGGAGATGGGGGAGGGGGGCTTCCTAGACCTGAGCAGCTGGGGCTTGGGTGAATTTTGTGACAACCTGCCCCCCACCCCCAGCCACCACCCTGCAGTCCCCACTCCTGCCCCATGCTGGGCAAGGGGCAGCCCCATCCCCAGTGAGGCTATGGTGAGGGGCAGCAGCAGGGGAGGCCACATGTGATGGCAACCCCTCCCCCCGGTACCCACCATAGGGGAGGTGAGTGGGCTTTCTGGACCTGAGAGAGGCCCTAGGAGCATGTGCAGTGACCGTGGTGCAGAGTGAGTGTGCTGTGGGGGGGGGAGGGGGGAAGAGGAGGGGTCCCTCCCCTGGAGCTTGCTGCTGCCGGTAAGTGTGTGGGGGGAAAGTCCTCTCTGGCCCTAGCCCTGGGGCAGCCTGTCTGCACCCCAAGTTCCTTATCCCCTGCCCCACCCCACCCCAGAGCCTGTGCCCCCAGCACCCCAACCCTGAGCACCCTCCTGCATTGTGAACCCCTCATCCCCAGCCCCACCCCAGACACCTCACCTGAGAGGAAAAATGTGCAACTTAAATTTGGTGGTCAGTTTGGAGTATCATTGTGTTTAGCACAATACTTGATTATTTTACACCCTTTAAAGTATACAGGTGTTACAAAGTGGGAATGTTCTTAATGTTTTCTCTGAATACTGTGTGGGTGCCTCAGTTTCCCCTATGCATTTCTCAAGGATCTAGATGGTGGGATAAGGGGGTGTGATTGTTGTAGAGCCCCAGAGGGCCAGTGTGATGCCGTCTGCACAGAGAATGGCCGAAACCCTGTCTCCTGGTAACTGATGGCCTGGGCTGCTTTCCTGCAAGGTGCAACTGACGGTGTTGGAGAACAAAGAGATCAGGTGGCCTCCTAATGCCTGGTAAGAGACAAAGGCCAGAGGAGGGAGTGTCAGTGCCTGTGCGGACTTCCGGGAAGCGCATGGTGTGGAAGGGGATGCTGGGATGCTTTGGAACTACTCCATACAAAGCCAGTCAGGACTCTGGGGGAGCCTCCTCTCTCTGAGCAGACTGTCTCCAGGGCAAGAAGCTTACACCTTCCTGGGTCTGACCTCAGAGCATTCAGCCCTTCCACACCATGCGCTTTCTGCAGCGAGTCTGCCCAGGCAGATCCTGGGGCAACCAGAGGTCCCTGCACCCCAACTCTGCAGTCAGACGTGACTCTCAGCCAGCCGGTAAAACAGAAGGTTTATTAGATGACAGGGACACAGTCTAAAACAGAGCTTATAGGTACAGAAAACAGGACCTCTCAGTCAGGTCCATCTTGGAAGGTGGGGAGCCCAGACCCAAGTTCTGGGCCTCTCCCCATTTCCCCAGCCAGCTCCAAACTGACACTCTGGTCTTTGTGTCTCTTCTGGACAAGGAGGCCACCTGATCTCTTTGTCCCCAACACCTTCAGTTGGCACCTTGCAGGGGAAACCGAGGCACCCACACAGTATTCAGAGAAAACATTAAGAACATTCCCACCTTGTCACAACAGGTGCAACAAAATATAATACTGTATATAGAAGCAGGCAAGTGCTGCTTCTGACTTTCCACTTTTAATTGACCCTTGTCATCTTGTGGTACTGACATGTTGTAGCTTCGTTTTATATCAGCTTACAGGGCAGGAGTGGGGGAGGGCACTGCCATTTTGGGCACCACCAAAAATTATACAAACCTGCTGCCTATGGTAATGTGATTATACAGCTGCAAAAATAACTGCATAATTCTCCATTTTTTTAAACTGTCATATGCTTGCACTCATGAATCTAAGCTTTCATTTAAAAAATTAGGACTCGTACTGATGTAACTAGAGGCACTCTTAAACTGATTTCAGGAAACCCAACTAAGGAGGTTGCTCTGACATAACTAAGGGCACATCTACACTTAAAATGCAGCATTGGTGCAGCTGCACTGATGCAGATGCACTGCTGTAGCTCTTACCGAAGATGCTCTAAGCTGACATGGGAGAGCAGTAGCTATGTTGGTGGGAGAAGCTCTCCTACCAATAGTGCTGTCCATAGGCGCTGACTCTATGGGTGCTCCAGGGTTGGAGCACCCATGGGGAAAAATTGGTGGGTGCTCAGCAACCACCAGAAGCTCACCGCTGCCTCCACCTCCTCCCTGGAGTGTGCCATGTGCCCACTTTTTCCCCCTAGCTCTCAGTGCTTGTGCTGTGAAACAGCTGTTTCACATGGCTGGGAGGAGGGGGAATGTGGCAGGGCTGGAGCAGGAATTTGGGGAAGGGGTCCAATAGAGGCAGAGTTGGAGCAGGGACTTTGGGGAAAGGGTGGAGTTGGGGCAGGGGGCACAAGCACTGGGGAAAGTTGGTGCTGTCTACATGGGAGGTTCCTAGAATATCAGGGTTGGAAGAGACCTCAGGAGGTCATCTAGTCCAACCCCCTTCTCAAAGCAGGAACAATCCCCAAACAGATTTTTACCCCAGTTCCCTAAATAGCCCCTTCAAGGATTGAACTCACAACCCTGGGGTTAGCAGGCCAATACTCAAACCACTGAGCTATCCCTCCCCCCTCATCCCAGCCAGAACTTTGTCAAGCCTGACCTTAAAAGCCTCTAAGGATGGAGATTCTACTACTTCCCTAGGTAACCCATTCCAGTGCTTCACCACCCTCCTAGTGAAATAGTGTTTCCTAATATCCAACCTAGCCCTCCCCCACTGCAACTTGAGACCATTGCTTCTTGTTCTGTCATCTGCCACCACTGAGAACAGCCAAGCTCCATCCTCTTTGGAACCCCCCTTCAGGTAGTTGAAGGCTGCTATCAAATACCCCCTCATTCTTCTCTTTTGCAGACTAAATAAACCCAGTTCCCTCAGCCTTGCCTCATAAGTCATGTCCCCAGCCCCCCAATCATTTTCATTGCCCTCCGCTGGACTCTCTCCAATTTGTCCACATCCTTTCTGTAGTGGGGGGACCAAAACTGGATGCAATACTCCAGGTGTAGCCTCACCAGTGCTGAATAGAGGGGAATAATCACTTCCCTCAATCTCCTGGCAATGCTCCAACTAATACAGCCCAATATGCCATTAGCCTTCTTGGCAACAAGGCCACACTGTTGACTCATATCCAACTTCTCATCCACTGTAATCCCCAGGTCCTTTTCTGCAGAACTGCCACTTAGCCAGTTAGTCCCCAGCATCAGATTCTTCTGTCCTAAGTGCAGGACTCTGGACTTGTCCTTGTTGAACCTCATCAGATTTCTTTTGGCCTAATCCTCTAATTTGTCTATGTCACCCTGGATCCTATTCCTACCCTCCAGTGTATCTATCTCTCCTCCCATTTTAATGTCATCTGCAAATTTGCTGAGGGTGCAATCCATCCCATCATCCAGATCATTAATGAAGATGTTGAACAAAACCGGCCCCAGGACAGACCCCTGGGGCACTCCAGTTTGAGCCATTGATCACTACACATTGAGCCCGATGATCTAGCCAGCTTTCTAGCTACCTTATAGTCCTTTCATTCAATCCATACTTTTTTTAACTTGCTGTCAAGAATACTGTGGGAGACCGTATAAAAAGCTTTAGCTAAGTGTAAGTACGTTGCTCAGGGGTGTGGATTTTTCACATGCCTGAGCGACGTAGTTATACCTCTGTAGGTCTGTGGTATAGACCAGTCCTACGTTTCCAAGCAGTGTGTAGACAAGGCCTCATTTTTTAGATTATTGTGATGGTGACCTTTTTAATTGTGTGACAAACGGCTATCTGCCTGATCCTGAAGAGAGCCTGAAACAATAGATGTGAGAGAAGTGTGAAGTGCTTCTATTTATCTAAATGGAATATTAACTATGAAGGTCAGTTACATCTTCCCTACTGCTGCACTGCAGTGTGAGTACTGCAGATAAACTTGCATCCATGGGCTTGTCTACATGAGAGGGTAACTCCAATTTAAGGTGTGATTTTAAACTGATTTAGTTAAGTGTCCACACAGTCTTCTGTGCCAGTTTATTTCCGTTTAAACAAGGATTATTTTGTCTTAATTTAAATTAAGAGCAGGGTTAAGTTAAAGAGTTTTTCTTTAACCAACATCAGTGTGTACACAGGGGTTTGCATCAGTGTAACTAATTTAATTACACTGGTGCAACTTTTGCAGTAGCCCAATTAATGAACCCATATCCCTGGAGCTCAGAGATGGCAGTAGTAGCCGGTGAGTTCTAATAGCACAGTAATGAGTGTGCATAAAGCTCCATCCATTTGAAGAGCTCAGAACACTTTATGAATACTAATGAATTTAGCCTAATTAAATTCAGGCATTAATCATCACTCAGTAGAATGAAATGTCTTATAGCAAGCCCAGACGTGAATTCACATTTTGGTCAGCTTTATAACAGATTTGTAACATCCCCTTGTGGCACCTCAGAAAAGATGTTCCAGACTCTGAAAGTGGAATTGCGGCTAAGGGTATGTCTACACAGTAGTGTGCAGTAAATATGGCCTAGAGCCACACCTTGAACAATGAGGAGAAAACAAATTATTGACCATCCTGTGCACTGATTCAGGCAGGTGTCCTAAGGGTGGGGGAAATAGTATGTGATTAGATAATTAGACTGTATCCTAGCATATATGTGCAGGGGGCATGAATTAAGCTTGCATAGGCAACCTTAGTTCTGGCATTTCCTAACTTTTGAGTACTTGACTTTGCAAACTTAATGTTCTTTTAATGGAGTTTTTAGTATGTAATTTATCATTAGATTTCCTTATAGCAAGTACACAGGTTCCCTAACAGTAGTGTCTTACAGTCATTAAGGCATGTTGTTTGGCAGGCTATCTAGGGGGAGGAAGAGCTCAGTGGTTTGAGCACTGGCCTGCTCTGCTTAACCCAGGGTTGTGAGCTCAATCCTTGAGGGGGCCATTTAGGGATTGGGGGCTAAAATTGTCTGGGGATTGGCCCTGCTTTGAGCAGGGGGTTAGACTAGATGACCTCCTGAGGTCCCTTCCAACCCTGAGGTTCTAGTTATAGCCAGAATAGTTTAATCCTAATGGGATTTGCAGAAAAAATCCTGGTTTACTCTTAACTTTGTTCTGTTCTTTTTGTTCTTAGTGAAGCTCTGAGTTCATTGAAATCAAAACACGATAGATTGGGGTTAAGTGCAAGCTCTGCTAATCCCTACCTGCAAAGCACTTGATATTCCAGCTCCTGAGCAGAGACTCAGTTGTGTTGTATTGTGCACCAAAGTGTGTGGTGGCCATCTGAGATAGATGAATGTAATTAAGTTAAGACCATCTCAGTTGTGACCAAATGCAGATTGCAAATTGGAACCCAGGGCTTAAATTGTGAAGGCTTTGGCTAGTGACTTGGGGTGCACAACTTGAGACACCTTAAAGGAGCTTGAGTTTTTTAAAAGTGCTGAGCATCCCCCCTCTGAAAATCAGCCCCTCTATAATCTTGTCTCAGATTGGGCACACAAAAACAGAGGGTGTCACTTCTCATATTTTAGCCCAGGCTTCCAAAAGACAGAACCTAGTGCACTCACCGAGTCTGCTTTCTACAGAAGGTCATTCAATCATTCTTCACTATTGAACCATTGCATGTGCTAACTCACACACTGTAATAGCCACCTTGTTTTTGGCAACCACATAATTATAAGGGCTTGTTGGCATAAAAATCCAGTTACTGGTATTAATTTAACACTAGCCTTGGGCCCATCTTATGACACACATAGGTGTATGAAGCATCATAGGGTGCAGTCAATAAATTGTATACGAGCTGTGGTTAGTCTGCATGTCAAAGCATACCGTACTTCCACATTCCAGTGTCTATAATGAATATTTACAAGTTTTTGTAGTTTTTTGTTTCCTTCCTGCTCACATTAATTTAACAGCTGGTATTTTCTTAAATACAGTTGTAATAAAAAAGATGAAGTTGCTATACTGGAGGTTCATAACTGTGAGAAAGATACATAGCCCGTTTGTGGCTGAGTAAAGAGTGAATAAAAGCCTTTGTATTTTTGCTGGCTAATGGAGATTCCTCTTTTCATTGCCATGTGATTCTGGAACCAAAACCTATCCCCTGTGTGCAGAATAGCTGATAATCCTAATAATTGCATGGTATGTACGAAGCCCCGAACTGCTTCTCAGCAGCTGACTGGCTTGAAAAACCAAAATCACTTTTGATATATACAAACATGAGCCAGATCCTCAATTGATGTAAACTGGCATAACTTAATTGAAGTCACTTGGCCTATACTGATTTTTACCAGCTGAGCATATGGCTCCTCCTCAGCAGGTTCATAGACTGTCCAGCTGGGTTCAGAAGGGTAAAAACCTTTATAGATGGAGTATAAGGTTTCAAGTATCAGAGGGGTAGCCGTGTTAGTCTGGATCTGTAAAAAGCAACAAAGAGTCCTGTGGCACCTTAAAGAGTAACAGACGTATTGGAGCATGAGCTTTTGTGGGTGAAGACCCACTTCGTCAGACGCATGTAATGGAAATTTCCAGAGGCAGGTATAAATATGCAGGCAAGAGTCAGTCTAGAGACAACAAAGTTAGTTCAATCAGGGAGTGTGTGGTCCTCTTCTAGCAGCTTTGGTGTGAACACAATGGGAGGAGAAACTGCTTTTGTAGTTGGCAAGCCATTCACAGTCTTTGTTTAATCCTGATCTGATGGTGTCAAATTTGCAAATGAACTGAAGTTCAACAGTTTCTCTTTGAAGTCTGTTCCAGGTCAGCCATAAAAATGTTGGCATATTGTGGGGCCATGCAGGTGAAATAATTGTGTGTGAGGATAAAGTCACAGAGCTCAGCAACCAGTTGTGCTGTGGCATCATCAGGGCGTGGCATCAACTGGTTGCTGAGCTCTGTGATTTTATCCTCATGCACAATTATTTCAAACTTGGTGACAATATATACCTCCAGATCAGTGGGCACCCGCATGGCCCCACAATATGCCAACATTTTTATGGCTGACCTGGAACAACACTTCCTCAGCTCTCGTCCACTCACGCCCCTTCTCTACCTATGCTACATTGATGACATCTTCATCATCTGGACCCATGGGAAGGAGACTCTGGAAAAATTCCACCACGATTTCAACAGCTTCCACCCCACCATCAACCTCAGCCTGGACCATCTACATGGGAGGTCCACTTCCTAGACACCACGGTACCAATAAGTGACAGTCACGTTAACACCACCCTATACCGAAAACCCACCGACCGCTATGCCTACCTTCATGCCTCCAGCTTCCATCCCAGACACAACATCGTCTACAGCCAAGTGCTGAGGTACAACCGCATTTCCTCCAACCCCTCAGACAGAGACCAACACCTACAAGATCCTCACCAAATATTCTCAAAACTACAATACCCGCACAAGGAAATAAGGAAACAAATCAACAGAGCCAGACGTGTACCCAGAAGTCTGCTACTGCAAGACAAGCCCAAGAAAGAAACCAACAGAACTCCACTGGCCATCACCTACAGTCCTCAGCTAGGTTTCAGAGCAGCAGCCGGGTTAGTCTGTATCCGCAATAAGAACAGGAGTACTTGTGGCACCTTAGAGACTAACAAATTTATTTGAGCATGAGCTTTCATGGGCTACAGCCCACTTCTTTGGATGTATAGAATGGAATACACAGAAAGAAGATATTTAAACATACAGAGAACATGAAAAGGTGGAAGTAGCCATGCCAACTGTAAGAGGCCAATCAATTGAGATGAGCTATCATCAGCAGGAGAAAAAAAAACCTTTGAAGTGATAATCGAGATGACCCATAGAAGGTGTGAGGAGAACTTAACATGGGGAAATAGATTAAATTAGTGTAATGACCCAACCATTCCCAGTCTCTGTTTAAACCTAAGTTAATTGTATCTAATTTGCATATTAATTCAAGTTCAGCAGTCTCTCTTTGGAGTCTGTTTTTGAAGTTTTTTTGTTGCAAAATTGCCACCTTCAAGTCTGTCACTGAGTGGTTAGAGAGGTTGAAGTGTTCTCCCACTGGTTTTTGAATGTTATGTTTCCTGATGTCAGATTTGTGTCCATTTATTCTTTTGCATAGAGACTGTCCGGTTTGGCCAATGTACATGGCAGAGGGGCATTGCTGGCACATGATGGCATATATCACGTTGGTAGATGTGCAGGTCAACGAGCCCCTGATGGCATGGCTGATGTGATTAGGTCCTATGATGGTGTCACTTGAATAGATATGTGGACAGAGTTGTCATTGGGCTTTGTTGCAAGGATAGGTTCCTGGGTTAGTGTTTCTGTTGTATGGTGTGCGGTTGCTGGTGAGTATTTGCTTCAGGTTGAGAAGCTGTCTGTAAGCGAGGACTGGCATGTCTCCCAAGATCTGTGAGAGTGCGGGATCATCTTTCAGGATAGGTTGTAGATCTTTGATGATGCACTGGAGAGGGGGCTGAAGGTTACAGCTAGTGGTGTTCTGTTATTTTCTTTGCTGGGCCTGTCCTGTAGTAGGTGACTTCTGGGTACTCTTCTGGTTCTGTCAATCTGTTTTTTCACTTCAGCAGGTGGGTATTGTAGTTTTAAGAATGCTTGATAGAGATCTTGTAGGTGTTTATCTCTGTCTGAGGGATTGGAGCAAATGTGGTTGTATCTTAGAGCTTGGCTGTAGACAATGGATCATGTGGTGTGTCCTGGATGGAAGCTGGAGGCATGTAGGTAAGTACAGCAGTCAGTGGGTTTCCGGTATAGGGTGGTGTTTATGTGACCATTGCTTATTAGCACAGTAGTGTCTAGGAAATGGACCGCTTGTGTGCATTGGTCTAGGCTGAGGTTGATGGTGGGATGGAAATTGTTAAAATCATGGTGGAATTCCTCGGGGGCTTCTTTTCCATGGGTCCAGATCATGAAGATGTCATCAATGTAGCGCAAATAGAGTAGGGGCGTTAGGGGACGAGAGCTAAGGAAGCGTTGTTCTAATTCAGCCATAAAGATGTTGGCATACAGTGGGGCCATGCGGGTACCCATAGCAGTGCCGCTGACTTGGACGTATATATTGTCTCCAAATGTGAAATAGTTGTGGGTGAGGACAAAGTCACAAAGTTCAGCCACCAGGTTTGCTGTGGTATTATCGGGGATACTGTTCCTGATGGCTTGTAGTCCATCTTTGTGTGGAATGTTGGTGTAGCGGGCTTCTACATCCATAGTGGCCAGGATAGTGTTTTCTGGAAGATCACCGATGGATTGTAGTTTCCTCAGGAGGTCAGTGGTGTCTTGAAGATAGCTGGGAGTGCTGGTAGCATAGGGCCTGAGGAGAGAGTCCAGACAATCCTGCTGTTAGGGTGCCAATGCTTGAGATGATGGGGCGTCCAGGATTTCCATGTTTATGAATCTTGGGTAGCAAATAGAATAACCCTGGTCGGGGTTCTAGGCATGTGTCTGTACAGATCTGTTCCTGTGCTTTCTCAGGGAGTTTCTTGAGCAAATGGTGTAGTTCCTCAGGAGGTCAGTGGGATCAGAGGATAATGGCCTGTAGAATGTGGAGTTAGAGAGCTGCCTAGCAGCCTCTTGTTCATATTCCAACTTATTCATGATGATGACAGCACCTACTTTGTCGCATCATCAGTGATCTACAACCCATCCTGGACAACGATCCCTCGCTTTCACAGGCCTTGGGAGGCAGGCCAGTCCTCGCCCACAGACAACCTGCCAACCTTAAGCATATTCTCAAACGCACCATAGTAACTCTAACTCAGGAACCAATCCATGCAACAAACCTCAATGCCAACTCTGCCCACATACCTACACCAGCGACACCATCACAGGACCTATTTATACCTGCCTCTGGAAATTTCCACTACATGCATCTGACGAAGTGGGTATTCACCCACGAAAAGCTCATGCTCCAATACGTCTGTTAGTCTATCAGGTGCCACAGGACTCTTTGTCACTTTTTACAGTATAAGGTTTGTGTGCATTGGGTAGGGTGTGGGGAGTGAGTAGAGTTTTTTGTGAGTGAGCCGGGTGCTGGAAAAGGCTGGAGAGGCCCAGGACTGAACTGGGCATGGAGACTAAGGCCTGGTCTACACTTGGACTTTAAGTCGAATTTAGCAGCGTTATTTCGAACTAACCGCTCAACCGTCCACACCAGGAAGCCATTTAATTCGAACTAGAGGGCTCTTTAGTTCGAATTTGGTACTCCACCCCGACAGGTGGAGTAACGCTAAATTCGACATGGCTAGCTCGAATTAGGCTTGGTGTGGATGCTAATCGAACTTAGTAGCTCCGGGAGCTATCCCACACTGCACCACTCTGTTGACGCTCTGGACAGCAGTCCGAGCTTGGATTCTCTGGCCAGCCACACAGGAAACGACCCGGGAAAATTTGAATTCATTTTCCTGTCTGGGCACTTTGAATCTGACGTCCTGGTTGGACATCGGGGCGAGCTCCGCAGCACCTGCAACAATGCAGAGCTCTCCAGCAGAGGAGTCCGGGCAATCCCAGAATAGAAAGAGGTCCCCAGCATGGACTGACCGGGAAGTCATGGATCTGATCGCTGTGTGGGGCGAGGAGTCTGTGCTCTCGGAGCTGCGCTCCAGCAAGCGGAATGCAAAGACCTTCGAGAAGGTCTCAAAAGCCATGAAAGAGAAAGGATACAGCCGGGATGCGATGCAGTGCCGCGTGAAAGTCAAGGACCTAAGACAAGGGTATCAAAAAGTCAGAGCGGCAAACGGACGCTCCGGAGCCAAGCCCCGGACATGCCGCTTCTACGAGGCACTGCATGCCATTCTAGGTGGGTCTGCCACCACTGCCCCACCAGTGACGGTGGACTCCGAGGACGGAATAGTGTACCGGGACAGTTCCTCCTCGATGTTCGCCGATGGGGAAGATGAGGAATGGTCTTTGGAGGACGGCGCAGGCGACAGCGAACCCACTCCCGCTTTCCCTGACAGTCAGGATCTCTTCATCACCCTCACAGAGATCCCCTACCAACCCTCCCCTGCCGTTAACCCGGACTCAGAATCAGGGGAAGGATCAGGCGGTAAGTGCTATAGACGTGTAAACATTTATTTTTTATAAAATAGGTATAGAAAAAATAGAAATACTATATAAAAATTTTTCAATGTAAAACTATATAAAAAGTAGGTCCACACATATAGGGATTGAACAATAATCCTCTTGGGACAGTTCAACAAAGCTCTCAAAGAGGTGCTCAAAAAGCCTCCGCAGGAGGTTCCTGGGGAGAGGTGCCTTGTTGGGTGCTCCGTGGAAGCACACTCTTCCGCGCCAGGACATCCTAATGTACATTGGAACCATCACCTCCACCATCATTCATTCATTCATGCCCGTCACCCCAACCGGGGTATGGGCCGCCAACAACAGATCTCCATAGTCTTCTATCCTGGGCCATTCTCTCTAGCTGGTTCCAGGTATAGCCCATTTTTTTGCTATCAACCTGAAGGTCGCGTCGCCAGGTATTTCTTGGGCGGCCTCTTTTCCGCTTGCCTTGGGGGTTCCACTGCAGTGCCTGTCCTATCCAGCCCCACCTTCTCCTTCTAATTTCTTCCTCTGCTGGGAGTTGATGGGTCCTCTCCAAGAGGTGGATGTTATCTGGAGAATCCTTCTGAGGCAGCTATTAATGAAGGTCTGGATCTTCCTGGTGGTTGTTTTGGTTGTCATGTCCTGAATACAGCAACAGCTCTCCTGTCAACAGTCGTCTCTGTCCAGCTTGCATCCATCTTGTCTCGCTAATGCCTAGTAGGGTCAGGTTGTTGCTCCTCATCTCTGCTGCAACCTGCGCCGTCTTTCCTGATTCGTACATGGTCCTCACGTTCCATGTGCCGATGGTAATCCTCCTGGCTGCAAGAAGGGTGATCGGCTTAGTGGCTTCCTCGCGGCTTTCACCACCCAGCGTCATGCATCTTCGAGTTGAAGACCCTTCTTTTTCCAGGCTAAAAGTCTCTGTCAACTCTATTGTTGGCGTTTCTGTAGCAAGCTGATTTTTACAGGGTGGAGTTGCTAGCCCCACGCCCAACCCTCCTCCTTTACCCTGACTTGGGACAGGCAGATGGCCCCAAAGGACCTCTCTGGTGGAGTTCACCTCCACCAGCATTGCTGCATATGGTCCTGGTCTGTGCAGGGCTTCTCTTAGCATCCGCTCTCTCTGACTCCGAGTGACACGCCTCAGGGTAATGTCGTTCTGGAAGTGCTGCATCTAATTAGGGCAATTAGTGTACTGTTACTATTGTGAATGGTAGACTTTTACTTTGCATAAGAATGACCCTCGCTTATCAGCCACGTGTTGGAGGCCACAGAGGAAAAGCATACAGTGATCTTTCCCGTGCACTGCCGGAAGGGGCTGGAAAAGGCTCAGACTTTATGCTTTCCAGATTGCCTTTAGCGGGAGGGCACAGCTATCCATTAACTGTTAAGCAGACTCTACTGTAAGGCTTACCAGGACTGGCTGCTAGACGGATTCAGCTGTCCCTCCCCGCTTGGCGTCTCTCCTGTGCAAGACCGCAACCACTGAAAGCGTATTCCGAAATCTCGAACTTGTCCTGAGATCTCGTGAGACTAGGTGCCCTGTATGGTCTTGTTCACAGAAACTGACTAGACTGTGTTCACTGTTCGCAAACATGTATCTGTTCAAGGAAATCACTTACTTTTTCGCATCACACAGCTTCGGCTCTTTCCCGGACTGCCCCGGCATCCCCCTCGCAGAGGCTGGCTCAGATTAGACGGCGAAAGAAAAAGACTAGGGACGAGATGTTCCAGGAACTGATGGCCTGCTCCAGAGCAGAGGCGGCAGAGCAGAGACAGTGGAGGGAGACCCTGTGTCAGCAGCATCGCACACACATCGAACGGGAGGATAGGTGGCGGCAGGAAGACCAGCAGGCGACTCAAACGCTGCTTGGTCTAATGAGGGAGCAAACGGACACGCTCCGGCGCCTTGTAGATGTTCTGCAGGACCGCAGGCAGGAGGAGAGAGCCCCCCTGCACTGCATCTGCAACCGCCCTCCAACGCCAAGAAGTCCTGTCCCCCCCTCACCCAAAGTTACAAGAAGGAGGGCGGTAGGGGCCGTGAGAACTGTCACTGCACGCAGCAGAGCGCTAATGTACAAGACACCTCTCGCGCTCTAAATTTGTAGAAGTTCTTCCTTACAGGATCACCCAGTCCCAAATCCAAGTTTCAACCCCCCACTGTGTATAACATTATTAAAAGCGGTTTGCGGTTACTCTCTGTTTCCGTCACGTTTCTCGTGTCAGAAGACTTTGTGTGTAGGGGGCGGATTTTCAATTGCAGTGCATAGCCCACATTACCAGGGTACAGACTTGGGGGCAGGGTCAACTGCAGGGCACACACAGACTGCAGTCACTAGGCACCAGGGTCAGTCTGTGTGGTGTATGCTGCCCCGGGTCATTCGTTGATGTGTATGCTTGTCCAGGGTCCTGGCGCCTGCCATCCCCGAATGTAAAGGCAGGCTTCCCTTACCATGCATTTCGACCGTAGCCACGAGCCTCTCCGCTGCCCTGAGCCCCAAAAAGAGCCCTCATCCAGGGGCAGATACTCACCCTTCCCCCACACCCCTCACCCCTTCCAACGCCCAAACCCACAGCCCACAGCCATCATGCAAACCCCTATCCAAAGACGGCACCCCTCTCCCCTTCCTGCAAACCCACCCATTCCTGCAACCCCCCCCCCTACATGCACAATCACCGTCCCCCACCCCACAGACCTATGTAGGAGCAGGAGGCTGTCCGTCCTGTTTTGGACAAGCGGTCTGTACATCAGTGCACACCGAACCCAGCACAGAATGCTTCCATGTTTCAACCCAGGAACAGAAATGCAAAGTCAACGAAAGATTTATTATTAATTACTGTTACATTTCATTAGTTTTAAAACGTGCTTTGGAAGTGGGGGAAACTTGGAGAACCGGGTTTGTGAGCTCAGATCTAACTCGACACATACAGACACAGGCCCATGATCAGGCTCTCTTAAAATCAAGTGGACAGTCACAGGTTACCCTGCTCTGCGAGGAAACTAGCTTTCAAAGCCTCCCGGATGCACAGCGCTTCCCGCTGGGATATTATCTCGGCACGGGTGTCTGGCTGATCGTAAACAGCAGCCAGGCGATTTGCCTCAACCTCCCATCCGGCCAAAAAGGTCTCCCCCTTGCTCTCACAGAGATTGTGGAGCACACAGCAAGCAGCAATAACTACGGGGATATTCTTTTCGCTGATGTCCGAGCGAGTCAGTAAGCTCTGCCATCTCCCCTTGAGACGTCCGAAAGCACACTCCACGACCATTCTGCACTTGCTCAGCCGGTAGTTGAAGAGTTCCTTCTCACTGTCCAAGGCGCCTGTATAGGGCTTCATGAGCCAGGGCATTAGCGGGTAGGCCGGGTCCCCGAGGATCACTGTAGGCATCTGCACATCCCCAACCGTTATTTTGTGGTCCGGGAAGAAAGTACCTGCCTGGAGGCGTTTGAAGAGACCAGAGTTCCTGAACACACGCGTGTCATGAACCTTGCCCGCCCACCCGACGAAGATGTTGGTAAAACGTCCCCTATGGTCCACCAGTGCTTGCAGCACCATTGAAAAGTAGCCCTTTCGGTTAATGTACTCGCTGGCCTGGTGGGCTGGTGCCAGGATAGGGATGTGAGTCCCATCTATAGCCCCACCGCAGTTTGGGAATCCCATCGCGGCGAAGCCATCTATGACGACCTGGACGTTTCCGAGAGTCACTAACTTTGAGAGCAGTTGCTCAACGATTGCGTGGGCTACTTGCATCACAGCAACCCCCACGGTAGATTTGCCCACGCCAAAGTGGTTCGCTACTGACCAGTAGCTGTCTGGCGTGGCAAGTTTCCAGAGGGCTATGGCCACTCGCTTCTGCACACTCAGGGCTGCTCGCATCCTCGTGTCCTGGCGCTTCAGGGCAGGGGCCAGCAAGTCACAGAGTTCAAGGAAAGTGCCCTTACGCAGCCTGAAGTTTCGCAGCCACTCTGTTTCATCCCAGACCTGCAGCACTATGCGGTCCCACCAGTCCGTGCTTGTTTCCCGGGCCCAGAATCACTGTTCCACACCATGAACTTGACCCATTGCCACCATGATCTCCATGGCGCGGCGTACCCTTCTTTGTGAGAGGCCTGCGCCACTCTCCTCACCGCGCTGCCGGAGCCTCCTCGCCCGATTTCTCAGCAGCTGACTGTGGAAGAGGTGGACGATAAGGTGCGAGGAGTTGACAACGGCCATAAGTGCAGCGATGATCGCAGCGGGCTCCATGCTCGCAGTGCTGTGGCGTCCGCGCTGTAACCGACCAGAGAAGGGCGCGATCAGATTTCCCGCCGGCGCTTTCAGGGAGGGAGGGCGTGATTGACGGTTCAATGACGACAGTATCCCAAAACCGCCCTCGACACATTTTTTCCCCCAGCAGGCATTGCGAGCTCTACCCAGCATTCCAATGGGCAGCGGGGACTGCGAGAACTGTGGGATAGCTTCCCACAGTGCACCGCTTCGAAAGTCGACGCCGGCCTCGTTAATGTGGACTCAGAAGTTCGAATTAGTGTATTTAGTGTGGATACACAAATTCGACTTCATAAGGTCGAATCCACAAATTCGACTTAAGTAGATTCGAAATAGTCTTGTAGTGTAGACAAGGCCTTTGTCTATACTGGAATAAAAGACTTGCAACATGGCTGCAGCTGGCCTGGGTCAGCTCACTTAGGCTTGCAGGGCTCAGGCTGCGAGGCGAGGCTCTGAAGCCCCACAGTGGGGTAGGTCTCAGAGCCTATGCTCCAACCCATAGGTGCTGACTCCATGGGTGCTCCAGGACTCAAAAAAAAATTAGTAGGTGCTCATCACCCACTGGCAGTCAGCTCCCCGCTCCATCTGCCTGCTGCCCGGCCAATCAGCGCCTCCCCCTCCCTCCCAGCGCCTACCGCACACCATGATCGGCTGTTTTGCGGCTTGCAGGAGGCTCTGGGAGCAAGGGCGAGGAGTGGGGATGGGGCATGCTGGGGGGAGGAGATGGAACTGGGTGGGAAAGAGGCAGGGTGGGGGTGTGGGCATGGGGGAAGGGATGGGGTGGGGATGGGGCCCAGGGCAGAGCAGGAGCAGGAAGAGGCGGGGTGGAGGTGGGAGTTTGGGGGAAGGGGTCAGGTGGGGCCGGGGCCTGCAGTGGAGCAGGGAGTTGAGCAACAGCCCCACAGACTTGAAGGAAGCTGGCACTTATGCTGCAGCCTGAGTCCAAATATTTACACTCAATATTTAGCCCCACAGCCTGAGCCCTGCAAGCCTGAGTCAACTGAGCCAGGCTCTGAGGCTTGCAGCTGTGGGTTTTTTATTGCAGTGTAGACATACCCTAAACCACTCTTAATCACTTAAAGAGAGATGAGGGTGAAGGCTTTTTGCTAGGTGTGTCTGCACTGTGCTTGGTCTCAAGCAAGAGTGTCCAATTTGCAGTGCTGTTAACCAGGCAAAGTAACTGGGTCAGAGCCTCCGCTGTGGAAATCAGCACAGCTCTATTGATACAAAGCTGGGCTAGTTTACACCAGCTGAAGACCTGGCCCCATTGTTTTCAGCCCTTAGTCTTGTTGTTCGTTTGACCCAGGAGCGGCTCCAGGCACCAGCGCAGCAAGCGTGTGAGAGCGGCAGTCCCGCAGCTTCGGCGGCAATTTGGTGGTGGGTACGCCCAAGGCACAGGACCGGCAGATCACCCACAGAGCCGCCGCCGAATCTGCGTGACTGGCGGACCTCCCGCAGAAATGCCACTGAAGACCGCCTGACTGCCATGTTTGGGGCGGCAAAAAACATAAGAGCCACCCCTGGTTTGACTGGGGTGGCTGACAATGCTGGAAACTGAATTCTCCTGTTTAAATATCATTAAGCTTGTGAGTAATTATCCAAGTTTGAAAGGAACATACTTAACCAGGAGAGCTTTCATTTGAAATATGAACCAGCTTAGTTAATTGCAGCAAGGGGGCTGCATTCCCCTCGATTTGAGCTCTGACCACAAATCAACAAACCAATAAAAGACTCTTAAAGGTGAAATTCTGCCCTTAATCTGCCTCCCAGTTCTGCCATCAGTACTGCCCTGCACAAAGGTCTATTCTGCCATCACTGCATAAGGAGGACAATAAGGGACTTAAACCAGCTCCCTCCTTTAACTCATGCATACATGGGGCCAAATTCCCACCTGGTGGGTAACTCCGTTGAAAACACTGGAGTTTTGCTAGCAGAGAACTAGACAAATGGTGTTTTCCAACTAGCAAGAGAGGAAAAAAATACAAGTGTCTTCCTAAACCATGGCTAAATATGGGGGGGGGGTATATGAGGGGGTTCCTCATAGCCCTATTGAACTGACAGTGTAAGAAACATACTGATTGAATTCCATCTTCAAGAAGGATCTGCAATCACCTGTATCCATCACTGGGGACTGTCTATTACTCGGGGTTTGTATAGTGCCTTGCACACGGTCCCTGAGCTTGGTTGGGCTCTAGGCACTCCTTTAATAAGCATGATTCAGTAACAGCCGCTCCTGTGGCACAAAGCATTAATGAAGTGTTTAAATCAAACAGTGCAACTATGAGTTGATCAAGAGTAGGGTTATTTGATGTGTTGCTTCAAAATCCACCCCTCCTCATCTACATTTTCTGATGTGGGATTTTACCCATTGCAGCCACTTCTAATTTCTTAGATGTGCATACTGTAGCTCAATTTCCACTTTTAAAAAAATGCTGACATCTGCTTACACCAATATCACCACAACACAACAAGATGTTAGCAGCAAGACACAGCTGAGCAGATGGAAATCTCAACACAGCTAAACCAAAGGGGGCTGCAGGCAAAAGGATGTGAGCTGGAAAAGTGACTGTCCGTAACTCAGGCCTGGTCTACACTAGGCGTTTAAATCGGTTTTACGAGCGTAAAACCGATTTAACGCCACAACCGTCCACACTAGGAGGCACCTTATATCGATTTTAATGGCTCTTTAAATCGGTTTCTGTACTCCTGCCCGACGAGAGGAGTAGCGCTAATATCGGTATTAACATATCGGAATAGGGTTAGTGTGGCCGCAATCGACGGTATTGGCCTCCGGGAGCTATCCCACAGTGCACCACTGACCGCTCTGGACAGCATTCTCAACTCGGATGCACTGGCCAGGTAGACAGGAAAAGCCCCGCGAACTTTTGAAATTCATTTCCTGCTTCGACAGCGTGGAGAGCTCATCATCACAGGTGACCACGCACAGCTCATCAGCACAGTTAACAATGCTGTCTCCTGAGAATCGGAAAAGAGCCCCAGCATGGACCGCTCGGGAGGTAATGGATCTGATCGCTATATGGGGAGATGATTCAGTGCTAACAGAACTGCGTTCCAAAAGACGAAATGAAAAAGTATTTGAAAGAATTTCTAAGGCTATGACGGCTAAAGGCCACAGCAGGGACTCCGTGCAGTGCAGAGTGAAAGTTAAGGAGCTCAGACAAGCCTACCAGAAAACCAAAGAAGCAAACGGAAGGTCCGGGGCAGGTCGAAAAACATGCCGCTTCTATGATGAGCTGCATGCAATTTTAGGGGGCTGCGCCACAAGTACCCCACCCCTGACCATGGATTCCGAGGTGGGGGTTGTAATCTCTGCCATGTCTGAGGATTATGCAGACGGGGAAGATGAAGAGGAAGAAGAAGAGGAAGACCTCGCAGAGAGCACACAGCACTCCGTGAACCCCAGCAGCCAGGAGCTTTTTATCACCCTGATGGAATTACCCTGCTCCCAGCCCTCACAAGCAACTATTCCACAGAATGACGCCCTGGAAGGGAGCTCTGGTGAGTGTACCTTTGCAAATAGCAAACAGTGTTTTTTAAGCAAGCCTTTTTTAATGATTGATTTGCCCAGAGGACTTGGGATGCATTCGCAGACAGTATAGTTACTTAGAAAAGTTTGTTAACATGTCCGGGGATTGAGAGGAAATCCTCCAGGGACATCTCGATGAAGCGCTCCTGTAGGTACTCCAGAAGCCTTTGCAGAAGGTTTCTGGGCAAGGCATCCTTGTTCCGCCCACCATGGTAGGACACTTTACCATGCCATGCATGTAGCAAGTAATCAGGTATCATTGCGTGGCAAAGCATCGCAGCGTATGGTCCCGGGGACTGCTGGCATTCAAGAAGCATCCGCTCTTTATCTTGTTCTGTTATCCTCAGCAAAGTGATATCGTTCAGGATAACCTGGTTAAAAATCAGGAATTTAAGTAAGGGGGGTGGCCATTTTTCTACTGGGTTCGTGGAATGCAGCAGCTTAAAAAAAACACTTTCCTGCACGTAGCGAAGCGGGGGGAGGGGAGGAGTGAAATGCCGATGATCTTTTCTGTTTGGTCACCGGTGGGTGGGGGGGAGGGGGAAGGTTGTTGATTAGCAGGGAGCTAGCGTGGTATTAGCCATGCGTTGGGGGGGAGGGGTAAATCACTGAGACAGTGGCTTACCATGGCCGCATGCAAGCTGAATTCTGATGCCTGGACCTGATGTGTCTGTGAGATCTGTAAACCCAGAGCTGCAAGCGGTCACTATTAAGATGAAAAATGCGACCTTGTAGGGAAATCACATGTGCTAGGTGAATAGTGATGTTCACTGTGAAACAGTATAACCATTGTTCTGTAAAATGTATCTTTCTAAATATTTATCTCCCTCATGCAGCTGCAAATTTTTCAAGCGTCCCTCCTCCATCCCAAAGGCTAGCACAGATAAGGCGGAGGAAAAAAAAGACGCGAGATGAGATGTTCTCGGATATTATGGAAGTTACACGCAATGAAAGAGCTCATCTGAATGAGTGGAAGGACGTGGTTTCAAATTACAGGAAAGAGGTCAGTGAACGTGAGGACAGGAGGGATGAACGTGAGGACAGGAGGGACAACCGAGATGAGAGGTGGCGGCAGGAAGACCGGCAGGAAAATCAGCGGTGGCGGCAGGAAGATCAGCGGTGGCGGGATGCAACTCTGGGGCTGCTGCGTGATCAAACTGACATGCTCCGGCGTCTTGTGGAGCTTCAGGAACGGCAGCAGGATCACAGAGTGCCGCTGCAGCCCCTGTATAACCACCCTCCCCCCTCACCATGTTCCTTAGCCTCCTCACCCAGACGTGTAAGAACGCGTGGGGGGAGGCTCCGTGCACCCGCCCACTCCACCCCCGTGGACAGCCCAACCAGAAGGATGCCGTTACTCTGAATTTTTTTTTAATGGCCTTCTCCATCCCTCCTTTCCTCCTCCCAAAGCACACCCTTACTTCTCTCCCTCTTGTTATAATGAATCAATAAAGAATTCATGCTTTTTAAATGAGAGTGACTTTATTTGCATAAGTAAGCTGTACTCGAAGGGGGAGGGGGAGTTGCTTACAGGGACTGAGTCAATCAAGGGGGTTGGGTGTTCATCAACAAACACAGCAGTCACACTGTACCCTGGCCATTGATGAAGCTCGTTTTCAAAGCTTCTCTGATGCGCACCGCTTCCTGGTGTGCTCTTCTAATCTCCCTGGTGTCTGGCTGCGCGTAACCAGCGGCCAGGTGATTTGCCTCAGCCTCCCACCCCGCCATAAAGGTCTCCCCCTTACTCTCACAGAGATTGTGGAGAATACAGCAAGCAGCAATAACATAGGGGACATTGGTTTGGCTGAGGTCTGAGCGAGTCAGTAATGTGCGCCAGCGAGCCTTTAAACGGCCAAATGCACATTCCACCACCATTCTGCACTTGCTCAGCCTGTAATTGAACAGATCCTGACCACTGTCCAGGCTGCCTGTGTATGGCTTCATGAGCCATGGCATCAAGGGGTAGGCTGGGTCCCCCAGGATAACGACAGGCATTTCAACATCCCCAACTGTTATTTTCTGGTCTGGGAAGTAAGTCCCTTGCTGCAGCCGTTTAAACAGAGTAGTGCTTCTGAATACGCGGCGTCATGAACCCTCCTGGCCATCCGCGTGGATGTTTGTGAAACGTCCTTGTGATCCACCAGTGCTTGCAGCACCATTGAAAAGTACCCCTTCCGGTTTACGTACTGGGTGCCCTGGTGCTGCGGTGACAAGATAGGGATATGGGTTCCATCTATCGCCCCCCCACAGTTAGGGAATCCCATTGCAGCAAAGCCATCCACTATGGCCTGCACGTATCCAAGAGTCACAACCTTCGTAGCAGCAGCTTAGTGATTGCTTTGGCTACTTGCATCACAGCAGCCCCCACAGTAGATTTTCCAACTCCAAATTGATTCCCGACTGACCGGTAGCTGTCTGGCGTTGCAAGCTTCCACAGGGCTATCGCCACTCGCTTCTCTACTGTGAGGGCTGCTCTCATCTTGGTATTATGGCGTTTCAGGGCAGGGGCAAGCAAGTCACAAAGTTCCATGAAAGTGCCCTTATGCATGCGAAAGTTTCGCAGCCACTGGGAATCGTCCCACACCTGCAACACAATGCGGTCCCACCAGTCAGTGCTTGTTTCCCGGGCCCAAAATCGGCGTTCAATGGATAGAATCTGCCCCATTACCATCAGGATCTCCAAAGCGCCAGGGCCACGGTTTGAGATAATTCTGTGTCCACGTCCTCATCACTGTCATCGCCGCGCTGCCGTATCCGCCTCTTACTCGCCTCGGTTCGAAGGTCCTGGTTCAGCATATACTGCACGAGAGTGCGCGAGGTGTTTAAAACATCCACGATTGCGGTATGGAGCTGAGCAGGGTCCATGCTTGCTGTGCTATGGCGTCTGCACGGTTCACCAAGCAAAAAAGGCGCGAAACGGTTGTCTGCCGCTGTCAGGGAGGGAGGGAGGGGTGAGGCTGTACCCAGAACCACCCGCGAAAATGATTTTTGCCCCATCAGGCACTGGGATCTCAACCCGGAAATGCCAAGGGGCGGGGGAGGCTGCGGGAACTATGGGATAGCTACGGGATAGCTACCCACAGTGCAACGCTCCAGAAATCGACGCTAGCCTCGGACCATGGACGCACACCACCGATTTAATGTGTTTAGTGTGGCCGCGCGCACTCGATTTTATAAAATCTGTTTTACAAAACCGGTTTATGCAAATTCGGAATAGTCCCGTAGTGTAGATGTACCCTGAGGAACAGTCTAGGGGCTTGGTTACACTTGCAGATGTGCAGCGCTGGGAGTTACAGCTGTGTTCGTACAGCTGTGTAGGGAAAGCACTGGTGTGTGGCCACACTCACATCTACCAGCGCTGCAGTGCAGCCACATTTGCAGTGCTTTTGGGAGTGGTGCATTATGGGCAGCTATCCCAGCGTTCAAGTGGCAGCAATGTGCTTTTCAAAAGGGGGGTGGGCTGGAGTGTGACAGGGAGCGGGGGAGAGAGAGAGAGAGAGAGTGGATTTTTGGAGCCGACACTGTGTGTCAGCTTCCTGTCTTGCAAAATCTGAAAATTTCCTCGACCCCTCATTTACTCTTAACTGCAAATAGCCTGCAGACCAGATAAGCAGCTGCTCCAACGGATTCCCTTTCTCCCCCTCCCCCTGCTGTTTCTCTCCTCAAGCAAACATTCATCCCCATGCCTGCCTCATTCACAGCAAGGTAGTGGGTTATCTCAATTGATTGTTCACAGTCAGTTACAGATTGATCACAGCAAACAAGAGCTGTTTTTTTTTTTAGATAAGCAGCTCCCAGAGCCCCGAGTTCACAACAAAACAAAGAGAGGCATCATAACAAAACAAAGAGAGTAATTTACTTAAAAGCATTCTGGGATATCTCCTAATACCCTGGAGGCCAATAACAGCACTGGTGTGTGGCCACACTTGATGAGCAGCACTGCATCACCAGCGCTGCACTCGTTATACCCCAAGCAGACCAGGTGTACAGCCAGCAATGCAGCCAGGGAGTTGCAGCGCTGGATGTGCCTTGCAGGTGTGGACAGTTACTAAGTTGCAGCGCTGGAAAGCCTCCACCAGCGCTGCAACTCTCAAGTGTAGCCAAGCCCTAGAAGAAGAGAGTGTGTCTTGAGATCTACAATTTTAGAATTATATATGAGCAATTGCATGAATGAAAAATGTGCATGCAAAATTTCCACACCCACAATCATGGTCATTGAGTGCACAATGAACAAGGTAGATGCACAGTATGCCAATGCTCGTATCCAAAGATGTAGACCTACTTTTTCCCTTGCTTGCCTGTCGTAGAAACAGGCCCGATCCTTCCCTTTGTATCTTCATCAGGCTCAATTCCTCTCAAGTTTCCCAAGATATTCAAATCTCAAACACTGTGAAGAGGACTGCAAGGGCCTGGTGAAATTTCTCATTGATAGTATCAAGGGTTTGGATGGAAATAAGACGTGCTTCTGAGAACATAGTGTAACTGCTAAAAAGAGTGTTAACAGCGATTGCTCAATTTCCATTTGTTCCTATTGCCAACAAATTCCATAGTTTAGAGATTTGTGGGGAAATGGTTGAGCAGGAAGTGTATCCGTGGAGAGCACTGACTGAGTCACTCTAGTTTCCAAAGGTTATTACAGTTGGTATTGGGGCCAAAAAACCAGAGGGGGCGGGAAGAGATAAAGATTTTAAAACTGAAAGCAAAAGGGTGAGAAAAAATTCTGGTGACTTGTGTACACAGACACTTCCACCACAGTCGATACTGGTGTGACAGCAATGGTGGGCATCTTCCCTAAATTCCTCTGCATCAAAACAACCTGGAACCAGTTCAGCACACTGGGGTTTTTTGCTGTACAGATGTGGCCTCCTATCCATCCCTCTATAATTGGTTTGTCCAGTCCTCTTTTCTCCCAGCTTTGTGTGAGGCAGCACAGCCCAGAATGCGCTGTAGACCATGCAGGTCTGTGTCCACATCTTCCAAGCACTCTGTCTCTTTTGCTGAGGCAGGATGGTATTTTCCCAGCATGCAAAGCTTTCCCAGCTAAAAGCATAGGTTAGAGCAGGGAAAGAGCTGAGGATATACACAAATGGCGGTGTTAGCAACAAAGCTGCTGCATCCCTCCCAACTGTCCCAGGCTTTGCGGGACTATCCCACTTTTAGCCCCCAAGCCTGCTGTCCTGGTTGAAGGGCAGTTTGCCCTCATCCCCACATTTGAAAAGACCCCCAAACTCAGTGGTGTTGTGACCTAGCACATGTGGTTGCAGCGCCACTCGTATTTGCTCTGTTCACCCCTCTGTCTTTATCAAAGGGTGGATGGGCCAAGCCTAAGTGGCCACTTGAAATGTTGGGAGGTAGGCTACTATGTGGATGCAAACGGAACGGTGTTACTTGTAACTGCTCGTAGTGACTGTGCCACAAACATGTGACAAAATCCTGGTTAAAAGTGTTTAGTGTGGACAGGGTCTCAAAATGTACCTGTAAACGGTGAGTTGTCATTGAGTGGGACTGTTTCCAATGGGGTCCCACAGGGATCAGTTCTGGGCCCTTCACTATTTAGCATTTTTATCAGTGCCTTGGAAGAAAACATCAATCATCACTGACGAAGTTTGCAGATGATACAAAAGTTGGGGGAGTGGTAAATAATGAAGAGGACAGGTCACTGATTCAGAGCAATCTGGATTGTTTGGTAAATTGATGTAAGTAAACAGTATGCATTTTAATATGCCTAAATGTAAATGTATACATCTAGGAACAAAGAATGTAGGCCACACTTACAGGACGGGCACTCTATCCTGCGAAGCAGTGACTCCGAAAAAGATTTTTTTGGTGGGGGACTGTGACGGGGAAGAGCGGCACTGCACTGGTACTGCAGGGGTTAAACCTTCCTTCCTAGCAGAAGAAGCCATGCCCCGAGGCTCTGCTGAGCATGCTCCAACTGGAGAACAGATATAAAAGCCTGCAGAGCTGCTCAGTCTGGACTGACTGCTGGAGGGGAAGGAGCATGGGCGGCAGGTTATATATTTGTGTGGGGCTCGGGCCCCACCAATATTCAGGGCTGGGCGCCCTGCTCCAGCAATAGTTGGAGCTGGGTCTCTTCCTGCCCCCCCTCCCCCCGGTCCTGCCTGGATCGGCCCCAGCCACCGCAGGTCTCCCCCCGCCGCCGCGACCCTGCCTGGAGCAGGTCCCAGGCCCCGCCTGCCACCCCCCCTCCACGTGTTCCCCCCCCCCCACTCCGCCACGTTGTGTTGCGTCCCTGCCTGACAGAACGCAGCGCGCTGCTGCCGGGAGGGCTCAGCAGATTTGCTGTCTGCTGCCTGCAGGGTCCTAGTGCCTGCCCTCCGCCTGTACTGGCAAGGCAGGCTGCCCTTACCCTGAGCCTCCAACCCCAAACCCTCAGCCCCAGCCAGAGCCCTCATTCCCCCGCACCCTAATCCTCAGCCCCAGCCCGAGCACCCCACATCATGAACCCCTCATCCCCTGCACCCTAATCCTCAGCAGCCCCAGCCAGAGCCCTCATCCCCGCACCTAAATCCTCTGCCCCAGCCCTGAGCACCCCACATCATGAACCCCTCATCCCCTGCACCTAATCCTCTGCCCCAGCCAGAGCCCTCATCCCCTGCACCTAATCCTCAGCCCCAGCCAGAGCCCTCATCCCCCAGCACCCTAATCCTCTGCCCCAGCCCTGAGCGCCTGCCCACATCATGAACCCCTCATCCCCCGCACCTAATCCTCTGCCCCAGCCCTGAGCGCCCTACATCATGAACCCCTCATCCACAGCCCTCACCCACAGCCCAACCTCTTCCCTAGCCCTGAGCCCTCCTGCATCATGTACCCCTCATCCTCAGCCCCACAGTCCTCACCCTGCACTCCCTCCTATCCCCAAACTCCCTCCCCCTTCCCACACACCCCTTCCCAACCCCAAACTCCATCCCAAAGCCTGCACCCTTCACCTCCTCCTGCACACCCACCCCCTGCCCCAGACCAGAGCCTGCACCCAACACCCTTCCTGCACCCTAATCCCCAGCCCAGGATCTGCACCCCAGACCTCCCCTGCCGAGCCCCCTCCCAGAGCCTTAGGCAGGGGGGGCAGTTGGGGGCGGAGTTGGGGCGGGGGGTTCTACCCCAAAATTTTTACAAACTTGCCACCCATGGGAAGGAGGTATGCTGCCAGCTCCTGAGGAGGGACAGCCTGCATAGCAGGATCCAGAAGCCAGCCAAGCTGGGATATGCCCTGACACCCAGACTGAGTACGTCACAGAAGAGAAACGGACCAGAGGACCCCCTGAAAAGGAGGACCTGCAGGTTATGGTAGGAAGTGACCCAGGGGAACTTTAATGGAAAATGGTGTTAGAGCTGCACAGAGGCTCGGTGTGTTTCGGACAGATCCCCGCTGAGCTGGTGGCAAAGGGAACTTGCCACTACCAGGACCCTAGGTAGGGACCCGGTGGAGAGGGTGGGGCTGGGTCCCCCGGTCCCTCCTAGCCACCTGCCCCCACCCTGGTCGGGGAGGTGGCCCAGCATGGGAATTGTACGGACTCTGGCTGCTAGGCCACACTACCCTATCTGAGAGGGGTGATTATATGGATGCTGGCCATTGGGCCACACCACCCTGATGCTGGGGCGACTTCCATGGACTCTGGCCATGGGGCCACACTGCTCCAATGCTGGGAGCGATTTATGTGGACCCTGGCCATTGGGCCACACTGCCCTCATGTTTGGGCCGAGTTACATGGACTCTGGCCACTAAGCCATGCTACCTTGCCTGCGAGGGGGGGATATATGGACTCTCACCACTGGGCTGCACTGCTCGGATGCTGGGAGCGATTTATAAGGACTCTGGCCGTTAGGGAACACTACCCTGACTAAAGGGTGATTGTGTGGAAGGAGGCCATAAGGCTGCATCGGGCTGCCCACAGAGAGGCAAGCATGCAAACTTCAGAGTGGTGAGGTTCCGACACCCCATCCTCCCCCCTGCACCAAAGGGGCGGTGAGGTGCCAGGCCTGCTACAGGGACAATCAGCTGGACTTGAGCTCCCAGTGTGATACTCTGGCCAAAAGGGCTAATGCATCCTGGGATGCATAAACAGGGGAATCTTGAGTAGCAATAGAGAGGTTATTTTACCTCTTTATTTGGCACTGGTGTGACTGCTGCTGGAATGCTGTGTCAAGTTCTGGTGCCCACAATTCAAAGAGGATGTTGATAAATTGTAGAGTGTTCCGAGAAGATCCACAAGAATGATTAAAGGATTAGAAAATATGCCTTATAGTGATAGACTCAAGGAGCTCAATCTATTTAGCTTAACGAAGAGAAGGTTAAGTAAGAGGTGACTTGATTAGTCTATAAGGACCTAAGTGGGGAATAAATATCTAATAATGGACTCTTCAATCTAACAGAGAAAGATCTAATACAATCCAATAGCTGGAAGTTGAAGCTAGACAAATTCAGACTAGAATTTAGAAGCTAGATTGAAAATAAAGCGAAAATGTAACGGTGAGAGTAAATAACCATTGGAACAAATTACCAAGGATTGTGGTAGATTTTCCATTGCTGACAATTTTTAAATCAAGATGGGATGTTTTTGTAAAGGATCTGCTCTAGGAATAATTTTGGAAAAGTTCTCTGGCCTGTGTTATACAGGGAATCAGATTAGATGATCATAGTGGTCCCTTCTGGCCTGGGAATCTATGAATCTAAGGTCTTGTCTAGAGCCCTGTAAATCTACGGATAGCCACGGATTCAGATATCCGCGGACCAATTTTGCTGATTGGATGGGGATACAAATTTTGTATCCAGGCAGGGCTTTAGCCTTGTCTACACTGGGAGATTTGTCCTGATTCCAGCCATCGGAGATGTAGCTGCACTGGAGCAAACCTCTATTTTAGATCTGCCGTATGCACCATTTCAGGGTTCCCCTCCCTTTCATAGACTTATGGATTCCAAGGCCAGAAAGGACCATTGTGATCATCTAGTCTGGCCTCCTGTGTAACACAGGCCAGAGATCATAGATCTGTAGAACTAGTCCAAAAATTGTATGTTTCCTGAAAATAATTTAGATTTCTTAATGAAAATCCTGAAAACTCAAGCGCCAACATTTTTTAGTTTTTCTTTCCCCCATTTTCTTTTCCTTCCCTCCCCCCGCCATTTCTTCTTTTTCCCTTTTCTCTTTTGTTTTCACTTTTTTCCACTGGGAAAACAACTAGGGACAGGGAGAAGCGGGAGAGAAGGAACAGTAAATGAGGAAAAAAACAAACAGTGAATTTTTTTCAGTTTCATTTTAGAAAACAAGATTTTCATGATTTCATTAAAAAAAATCTGATTTTTTTTCAGGAAACCTATTTACCATTTTTTGGTGTTTGAAAAAAGGCCATTTTGAGCTGAAAAGGTTTTGAATGAAATGTTTGACCAGAACTACAACCATAGTTGTACCAGTGCAGTTTGAGATTTGTGGCATAACTATACTAAAGTTGCATTAATGTTACCTGTGATCTGATTTCAGGTGCAGGAGACTACCAATAACTCAACCTTAGTTTGCTTATGCATGGCAACTTGCAAGTGTTTGAGTCCTGTTGCAGCCACTGCTATGAATAAACTATAATTGCAAGGGTTGTTTACTATGCATCAACTTTACCACAATGGGAGATTTATTTGTTATGCTTCCTTGAATATGCATAAACAAATCATTAACATTGGCTTTAAAGTTGTATATCAATCATTGTGTGCAATGCTGAGAAGTTAAAGTGGAAAGCAGATAAAATATAGTGGCTGATTTAAATAGGCATTAAATATCTGCCAGAAACAATGGTCAGATGATTACATTGATGGGTTGTCTGCAATTTTGTTCAAGCAGCTTAAATGGGGGGAAAAAAGTGCCTAATGGTGCATTGGCACATAAGCTATTGGCCCCAATCTTCCAACCTCACCTCTGCATGCAAAACTCTGCACCCATGTGGATGTAGCTGGAGAATCATGGCCTAAAATTGGACCATGCTGAGAAGACTAACAATGCATATGTGGCCCCGCTCCATGAAGTTCCCAGGCTCAGCAGGGCTGCCATCCCACTGTATTCTAAGTAACTTATGAATGTTGCTGGCAGTGCTGATAGAACTCATCACCCCTAAAAGTTCAATAGCACATCTTCTTTTCATCCTTAAAAAAACCAAACCATCCCAAGGCAGCCACGTTTTGAAAAGCTCCCTACTGCTAATACACTGAGAAAGAGAGCAGAATTTTGAAGCTGTAATTTTGAAGTGACTTAGAGTGGAACTTTTAAAATTGATTAAGGAATTTGGACACCCAATTCCCATTGAATTGGGTGTTCTAATCCCAGCCTTGCTTTGCTTTGAGATGCAATGATTAGCATTGTTTATACTGCCTAGGAATTTTTGCAGCATATGCACGTGACCTGCAAAGGAATAGAATTGGGGTTGTGCTCTATTTCTGTCTCCACCTTTGCTTTTTTTATGCTTTATAAGAAAGGGTGCATGTGAGTAAATCCATATTTAATTCCAAATGCCTGAGAAACACCTGGGAGAAGCACTCCAAACCTCTTCATTTAAGGATTGAGACAGCTCATGTTCTGCATCTCTGAGACCTCTAACTTCCCCAGCAAAACCAGAGGTAACCAGACTTCACGTTCCAAATATTTTTAAGGTTTGGGGTTTTTTTAAAGGCAGAAAAATCCTTTCAAATGGTTTTTCAGTCCTTTACTATACATCATAAAGAAGAAAATCAGGGTACAAAACGTTTTCTTTGAAGGCCATCTTTAATTACATCCACTCTCAAGAACAGCTTCCTTCATTCTGTTAGTAGAGTGAATGAATCACCATTCATTTTTTTTCTTGACTTTTGGGATGTGAAGGTGGCAGAGACATCTCAGGGGACCACATAGCGATTTCCTCTATGCAGCAGGATATCAGAGATAAACACATTGAACCTGATTAATAATGAATTGGATTCATGGGGGAATGAAGTCATTTTGCGAGGAATTTGCTATTCATTTATCATAAACGAGATCATTACTTAAAGTGTATCCGTATTTATCGAGTCAGAGTGATTGAAGATAAGTTGTAGGTAACACTAGGAGGTTATAGCACAGGGGGAAAATGACAAAGGAACAAATACAATCCTGGGACTGACTCACCAATTATAAGCTGGCATAATTCCACTGATTTGAAGGTTTCAAACTAGAGTGACACAGTAGTGAATCGGGCCCGAAGTGTGTATACTGGGAACATAGGAATTGCCAGATTGGATCAGGCCAGCAGTCCATCTAGTCCAGTATCTTGTCTCAGACAGGCAGGGCGGCTCTAGGTATTTTGCCGCCCCAAGCACTGCAGGCAGGCTGCCTTCAGCGACTTGCCTGTGGGAGGTCCCCGGTCCTGTGGATTCGGCGGCACGCCTGCGGGAGGTAAGAGCACCACCCCATGGCTTGCCACCCCAGGCACGCGCTTGGCGTGGTGGTGCCTGGAGCCGCCCCTGCAGACAGGGGCCAGCACCCGATGCATAAGAATCCTATATTAATAGCACTACTGTTCTATCTTGTCTACATTGCCACCTGCCCTGGTTCTGTGTTCACTGAAGAAAATTAACTGCACCATCTCTCTTTCTCAGAAATACTGAGGGATATTTCAAAATGGTTCCCTGGGTGTCTCTTTAAAAAATGAAGTTACATTTTAGGAGTCTGGCATATGGTTTGTCTTATGGTGGTTTGCCTTGTGTTTCTGGCACCCAGAATTAAAAATGTACTGCAGTTGCATTGTATTGGTTTGATACTGTTTTAAGAAGGGAAATGCAACCTCCCAAAACTTAAACTACTGAAGACTTTGTGGTTGACCATGGGAAGTTCTGAATTATAGTATATACATTCCATTTTATGATCCGATTTTTTCTTCTACCCCCGTCCCCTTTTTAACTGGATAACACCTGTCAATTGTCTCTGGCCTGTGTATTTTCTGAATGACTGCTCTGGTAGGTAATAACAGAGCTGTATGCTAGCTACTGAGAATATATCATTGTACAGATTATTTCTCCTGAGAAAACTAACCATTCCACCTACAGTGATGCAGTAACCCAGGAGACAATGAACAGGACTCCTGGGAACCTTTGATCTCTAGGCTACTGCTGTTGGACCAAGCCTTCCTTAAAAACATGTGAACTTCAATATCCACAACAGTTTAGCCTAGAATTCTAGACAGGGATCACAGATTAACACAGCAATCTTAACAAGCTTTTTTTCAAAAGTGCTGTATAAGGGGGCAGTTCTCCTTGTTAGTGAGAAAGATAACTTAAAAATTCAGAAATTTTCCTGTTCTGTAAGCTCAGGGTCATCAATAGGGCCAGTGCTGAAGATGGAACTATTTCAAGGATATGTCTTTGCATTTTATTGGCTCACAATCCAATGCACATTGAATTAAAAGGGAAGTCTTTACACTGGACTGGGCCCTGGATCAAGCCTGAAATGTGTGAGTTACTGCTCATCATGATAGGGCTCTGAAATATTTAAGTGGATAAATAAATAGGTGGGACATGGAGCAGTTTATATTTTTGTTGTTGTTTTTGACATGAAGAATTAAAAGGATCAAAATGTTGAAGGTGCATTTGTTTTTCCTCTTGGTGTACACTATTAAGAAAAAGCCACTTGCAAATTTTAAATAAAGGGAAATCTTGAATAAAAAAGACTGGAGGTTTGGACCCCATGAATCAAGTGGGAAGAGAATGGGGATTAAAATCACCCACAGCACTGCTTAGTGGGGCAACGTCAACTAAAAAAATCCCATTGCCCATTTAAAAAGCCAGATTCTCAGCTGCAGTAAATATCAGACTTCTATTGGTTTTACCAGAGTTACTCACATTTACGCTAGCTGAGGACCTGGCCTAAAGTTTTTTTTGTTGGTATTATTGGGTCAAATGCAGAGGCCCTATCTTCAGTAAAACTCTCATTGACTTTGGGCTGGTCTACACTACGTTCTTAGAGCGACATTCCCTGCATTGGGTCAAATTTATAATTAGCTTGTCTACACTACAGAGCCCTTCCTGCCTATCTAAAGGGCTTCTAAAATCAAGACCTGTATTCATAGAATCTCAGCGTTGGAAGGGACATCAGGAGGTCATCTAGTCCAACCCCCTGATCAAAGCAGGATCAAACCCAACTAAATCATCCCAGCCAGGGCTTTGTCAAGCCTGACCTTAAAAACCTCTAAGGAAGGAGATTCCACCACCTCCCTAGGTAACCCATTCCAGTGCTTCACCACCCTACTAGTGAAAGTTTTTCCTAATGTCCAACCTAAACCTCCCCCTCTGCAACTTGAGACCATTACTCCTTGTTCTGTCATCTTCTACCACTGAGAACAGTCTAGATCCATCCTCTTTGGAACCCCCTTTCAGGTAGTTGAAAGCAGCTATCAAATCCCCCCTCATTCTTCTCTTCTGCAGGCTAAACAATCTCAGTTCCCTCAGCCTCTCCTCATAAGTCATGTGCTCCAGCCCCCTAATCATTTTTGTTGCCCTCCGCTGGACTCTCTCCAATTTATCCACATCCTTCTTGTAGTGTGGGGCCCAAAACTGGACACAGTACTCCAAATGAGGCCTCACCAGTGCTGAATAGAGGGGAATGATCACATCCCTCGATCTGCTGGAAATGCCCCTACTTATACAACCCACAATGCCATTAGCCTTCTTGGCAACAAGGGCACACTGTTGACTCATATTCAGCTTTTCGTCCACTGTAACCCCTAGGTCCCTTTCTGCAGAACTGCTGCCCAGCCATTCGGTCCCTAGTCTATAGCAGTGCATGGGATTCTTCCGTCCTAAGTGGAGGACTCTGCACTTGTCCTTGTTGAACCTCATCATATTTCTTTTGGCCCAATCCTCTAATTTGTCTAGGTCCCTCTGTATCCTATCCCTACCCTCCAGCGTATCAACCACTCCTCCCAGTCTAGTGTCATCTGCAAACTTGCTAAGGGTGCAGTCCACACCATCCTCCAAATCGTTAATGAAGATATTGAATAAAACCGACCCTTGGGGCACTCCACTTGATACCGGCTGCCAACTAGACATGGAACCATTGATCACTACCCGTTGAGCCCGACCATCTAGCCAGTTTTCTGTCCACCTTACCGTCCATTCATCCAGCCCAGACTTCTTTAACTTGCTGGCAAGAATACTGTGGGAGACTGTATCAAAAGCTTTGCTAAAGTGCAGAAATAGCACATCCACTGCTTTCCCCTCATCCACAGAGCCAGTTATCTCATCATAGAAGGCAATTAGGTTAGTCAGGCATGACTTGCCCTTGGTGAATCCATGCTGACTGTTCCTGATCACTTTCCCCTCCTTTAAGTGGTTCAGAATTGATTCCTTGAGGACCTGTTCCATGATTTTTCCAGGGACTGAGGTGAGACTGACTGGCCTGTAGTTCCCTGGATCTTCCTTCTTCCCTTTTTTAAAGATGGGCACTACATTAGCCTTTTTCCAGTCATCCGGGACCTCCCCCGATCGCCATGATTTTTCAAAGATAATGGCCAATGGCTCTGCAATCTCATCGGCCAACTCCTTTAGCACCCTCGGATGCAGCGCATCCGGCCCCATGGACTTGTGCTCGTCCAGCTTTCCTAAATAGCCCCGAACTACTTCTTTCTCCACAGAGAGCTGGTCACCTCCTCCCCATACCGTGCTGCAGAGTGCAGCTGTCTGGGAGCTGACCTCCTCTGTGAAGACAGAGGCAAAAAAAGCATTGAGTACACTAGCTTTCTCCACATCCTCTGTCACTAGGTTCCCTCCCTCATTCAGCAACGGGCCCACACTTTCCTTGACTTTCTTCCTGTTGCTAACATACCTAAAGAAACCCTTCTTGTTACTCCTAACATCTCCGGCTAGCTGCAACTCCAAGTGTGATTTGGCCTTCCTAATTTCACTCCTGCATGCCTGAGCAATACTTTTATACTCCCTGGTTATTTGTCCAATCTTCCACTTCTTGTAAGCTGTTTTTTTGTGTTTAAGACGAGCAAGGATTTCACTGTTAAGCCAAGCTGGTCGCCTGCCATATTTACTTTTCTTCCTACACATCGGGATGGTTTGTTCCTGCAACCTCAATAAGGTTTCTTTAAAATACAGCCAGCTTTCCTCAACTCCTTTCCCCATCATGTTGTTCTCCCAGGGGACCTTGCCAATCAGTTCCCTGAGGGAGTCGAAGTCTGCTTTTCTGAAGTCCAGGGTCTCTGTTCTACTGCTTTCCTTTTTTCCTTGTGTCAGGATCCTGAACTCGACCATCTCATGGTCACTGCCTCCCAGGTTCCCATCCACTATTGCTTCCTCTACTATTTCTTCCCTGTTTGTGAGCAGCAGGTCAAGAAGAGCTTTTCCCCTAGTTGGTTCCTCCAGCACTTGCACCAGGAAATTGTCCCCTACACTTTCCAGAAACTTCCTGGATTGTCTGTGCATGCTGTATTGCTCTCCCAGCAGATATCGGGGTGATTAAAGTCACCCATGAGAACCAGGGCCTGTGATCTAGCAACTTCTGTTAGTTGCTGGAAGAAAGCCTCGTCCACCTCATCCCCCTGGTCTGGTGGTCTGTAGCAGACTCCCACCATGACATCACCCTTGTTGTTCATACTTCTAAATTTAATCCAGAGAGACTCAGGTTTTTCTGCAGTTTCATACTGGAGCTCTGAGCAGTCATACTGCTCTCTCACATACAACGCAACTCCCCCACCTTTTCTGCCCTGCCTATCCTTCCTGAACAGTTTATATCCATCCATGACAGTACGCCAATCATGTGAGTTATCCCACCAAGTCTCTGTTATTCCAATTACATCATAATTCCTTGACTGTGCCAGGACTTCTAGTTCTCCCTGCTTGTTCCCCAGGCTTCTTGCATTTGTGTATAGGCATGTAAGATAACTCACTGATCGTCCTAGTGTCCCAGTATGGGGCTGGAGCCCTCCCCTCTTGCACTCACCTACTTGTGCTTTCTCCCGATATCCCACTTCCCCACTTACCTCAGGGCTTTGGTCTCCTTCCCCTGGTGAACCTAGTTTAAAGCCCTCCTCACTAGGTTAGCCAGCCTGCTTGCAAAGATGCTCTTCCCTCTCTTTGTGAGGTGGAGCCCGTCTCTGCCTAGCAATCCTTCTTGGAAGACCATCCCATTGTCAAAGAATCCAAACCTTTCTCTCAGACACCATCTGTGTAGCCATCCGTTGATTTCCACGATTCAACGGTCTCTACCCTGGCCTTTTCCTGCCACAGGGAGGATAGACGAGAACACCACTTGCACCTCAAACTCCTTTATCCTTCTTCCCAGAGCCACGTAGTCTGCAGTGATACGCTCAAGGTCATTCCGCCTCAACGAGAGGAGTAGCGCTAGATTCAACCTTCCCAGGTTGAATTAGGGGTATTGTAGACCCAGTGCAGTGTATTTTGACTTGTTTGGCCTCTGGGAGGTGTCCCAGAGTGCTCCAATGTGTCCACTCTGGTCAGCACTTTCAACTTCACTGCACTTCAGCCACGTAAACAGGAAAAGCCCCAGGAACTTTTGAATTTCATTTCCTGTTTGATCAATGTGGAGAGCTCACCAGCACAGCTGACCATGGCTGCCCAGGGCCGCAAGTGTGCTCTAGCGTGGAGCGAACAAGAGACACTGGCTCTGATTGCTGTGTGGGGAGAAGAGTCTGTGCAGGCAGAGCTCTGAGCCAGCAGAAAAAATGCTGACATCTCTGCCAAAATGGCACAGGGATGGGGGGGGGGAAGGCTACAGTAGGGACACCCAGCAGTGCCGTGTGAAAATAAGAGCTCAGGCAAGCCTACCAGAAGACAAGGGAGGTGAGCCACAGACATGCCGCTTCTATGAGCAGCTGCATGCGATTCTAGGTGGGGACCCCACCAGTACCCCAACACTCTCCATGGATACCTCCCAGGCGGCCACAGGCGACAATGAAGAGGACATTGCTGATGAGGAAGAGGAGGAGGAGGAGAATGCGCAGCAAGCATGTGGAGGATCCAGTCTCCCTGACAGCCAGGACATTTTCCTAACTCTGGAGCCAATCCGCTCCCAGGACCCACTGGTGTGGGACTGTGATGGCGGGGAAGGCACCTCTGGTGAGTGCACACTTGTAATAACACCACAGGGGTTAAATGCAATTGTGGTTAATGTTTAATTTGAGGTAAACAATTGGGATACAGTCAGTCCCAATTGGCCAGTTCAGCCAGGCAAAGGTGCTCCCTGGAAAAGCCTGTTTATGCGCCAAGAGATTTCCCGGGTGTGCCCTCATCCTGCCTCCCCTTTCGTGTGTGCTCACCATGCTGGCTGCAAACTGAAATCTGCTGCCCAGAGCTCTGCCATGTGCTGTACCTCACTGGCAGGTGCTGCTTTTAAAACACAACATTTGGCTGAGTACCTCAGGGAATGAATTTAGTGTTGTGAATTGTTTCATTCATTGCAACAGTTAACCTTTAGTTTTCAACAATGTATGTTTTTCCTTGCAACTGCAACATTTTCTCTGGGTTCTTCCTCCACTCCAGCACAAAGGCTGTCCTAGATTAGAAGGCGAAAAAAGCAGACAAGGGAAGACATGTTCTGTGATTCCTCTGAGGCTGACTGGGCCCAGCTCCATGCATGGAGGCTCACACTCTCAGAGCATGTGCATCGACCAAGAGGGCAGGAAAGCAAGCAGGGAACAAGAGCATAACATGCAAGAGGAGATGTTGCACCTTATAGGGGAGCAAACAGACATGTTGAGGCATCTGGCTGAGGTGCAGGAAAGGCAGCTAGACCTTAGAGTCCCACTGCACCCAATGATGAACCAGCTGCCCTCCTCACCAAGTTCCAGATCCTCCTCTCCCGGACATCCTAGAATGCAGGGTGGGGAAGGAGGGGGAGTTTCCATTATCCCTTGAACTCAACTGCAGGGGATGGTTCATGGAGCAGAAGGCTCTCATTCCCACAGCTTTGATTGCTAGACAGTGCAATTGTAATAAGCTACGTGTCCTTGCCCCTCCCACCCTGTGTTATCAGGCCCTTACTTGGTTACCAATGCTATTCACTGATGTCTCTGTTCAGTGTGTGTTAGCATAATAAAAATGCATGAGGCTCTTTATTCACTGTGAACACTGTGGCTGGTGAGGGTTTAATTTACAGGGCAGTACATGCGAAAAAGGGGGCAGATTGATAAGGAACAACACACAGAACTGTCACATCAGTGTTGGATCATTCATGAAACTGGTTTTCAAAGCCCCTTGGAGACGCAGTGCACCTCGATGTGCTCTTCTTATTGCCCTGGTGCTCATAACTGGCAGCCAGGTGATCTGCCTCAACCCCCCACCCTGTCAGAACCTTCTCCTCCTTACTTTCACAGATATTATGTAGAACACAGCAAGCAGCAATAATACAAATATTGCTTTTGCTGAGGTCTAACCTAGTGAGTAAACTGCGCCAGCGCCCCTTTAGACATCCAAAGGTACATTCTACCACCTCTCTGCACTTGCTCAGCCTATGGTTGGACTGCTCCTTACTGCTGTCCAGGCTGCCTGTGTACAGCTTCATGAGCCATGGGAGCAGGGGGTAGGCTGGGTCTCCAAGGATACCTATAGGCATGTCAACATCACCAATGGAACTTTCTTCCCAGACCAGAAAATTACCTTCTTGCAGCTTTCTGAAGAGACCGAAGTTCCTGTACCTTTCCCGACCATCCCATGTTGATGTCGGTGAAACAGCCCTGTGATCCACTAGCGCTTGCAACACCATTGAGAATTACCCCTTCTCAGAAGCCAGGGAAACAAGCCTGGCTGCCACTGCCAATATGGGCAAATTGCTCCGTTCCATGGCTTCCAGCACAGCTGTTTGTGTGACATCACATTCTTCCCTGCAGTGCCTCCTGGCTGGGCTCTGCAAATACCACATGAGGTATTTGTGATGAGGTGTTTGTGATGCTTACAACAACAGCATACATCTGATCAGGGTCCATGCTTGCTGTGCTATGGCATCTGTTCGTGTAACCCAGGGTTAGGTGCGAAAATGATTGTTTGCTGTTGCTTTCAGGGAGGGAGGACCCAAGTGCATCATGGGAGGCTGACAATATGTATGCAAAACACCTCATGAAAATGTTTTTGTCCCATCAGGCATTGGGAGCATAACCCAGAATTCTAATCGGGAGCAGGGACTGTGGGATAGCTGCCCACAGTGCATTGCTCTGTGAGTTGATGCTACCCATGGGAGTGGGGATGCACTCTGTCAATGGAATGTACATAGTGTGGACATACACCATTGATTTTGTAAAATTGGAGGCTACAGGTCGACTTCAGTAAATTCGACCTAATTTCATAGTGTAGACAAGCCCTTTGAGAGTGATCCTGAATAAGAATTTACAGCCAGGTTTTGAACTTTCTTAGACTGGTGTCTAAGAAACCAGTGAAAGCAGTCAAATTACTCTGGCTTATTATGCCAGGGTAACTGAGAGCATAATTCAGTCTTGCATAAAAGAATCTCAGGTTTTGATCATTACAAGTAACACCAGATCAATAGAGATGTACTAATTTAAACCAGCTGAAGATCTGGACTTAAATTACTCAAACTGAGTTTGCAGGGAAAACATTTCTCCCTTTGTGTTAACTTTTTGGCAATAGAGAGCTTTGCGTATAGTCACTTTCACTTCCATTTGCAGCAAGTTTCACTTCCTGGTCCCATGCAATAGCATCATGAAACTAGTATTTGCATGCACTGCCCTAGACTGCCACATATGTGTTTTTTTTCAGTGGGTACTGCAAGAGTGGACAAAACTTTTAAAAGCACAATTTTGCATGGCTGATTTGTGGACTTCTAATGTGCAGCCAGAAGGCCTGCACACAAGCCCTCGTGCATACATATCAAGAGTTCTATGTACATGTTCACAGTAGCCCTCTGAAAATCTGGCCCATAATATATAGCACAGGCTGAAATGCTTAGGTAGGTGTCCTTGTGCTTGCTAATTTTTACAAGCCTTTGCAAATTGTCCATGCTGTTTTAGTCTTTTACCTCCTGATTCTGCTTTCCTTTGAAGTTGATGAGTTTTACCATGGATTTCATAGAAGTAGGTGTGTACTGTGATAGACCCAGGCCAGTTGGGAACAGCAGAGTAGTCCTGTTGGTATCCAGGGAGTGGAAGCCCGCTCACTGCTAAAGGACTTCCTCAGCCTAAGGGAGGATCCACAGGTCCGTGATACCAAATAATTCCAGGGGACAACTAATGAAATAACAGGAGCGGGAGTGAGGTCACAGGGCTAAACAAAGGGAACCTGATGGGGACACCGAGCAGAGAGCCCCTGACAACGCCCACTGCTCCTCGAAGGTGTGTAGGGAGCTAGCGGACACTGCCCAGAGGAACTTTGCCCGGATGCGAGAATGGACGGAGGAGCGGAAATAGGCCCCACAGTCACAGGAAATCCCGTTGGCCAACCTCCTCTCCCTGGTTTTGTAGATGGCCATTTTGGCCAGAGCTAGGAGGAGGTTGACAAGGAGGTCCTGCGACTTTGTGGGGCCATGGATGGGGAGAGCATAGATGAACAAGGGAGGGTGAAAGTGCAACCAAAAACATCATAATATATCTAAGAGGAGCCAGAATAGGGGCTGCAACCTGGCACACTCTAGGTAAACGTGTGCCATGGTCTCCCTCACGCCGCAGAAGGGGCAGGTGTCCGGGACGGGGGTAAACCTCGCCAAGTACACGCCCATGCTCACAGCCCCATGAAGGAGCCGCCAACTGATCACCCTAGTTCCAAGGCCCACCGGGGATGAGTATAGGCTGACCCACCAGGGCTTCTCACCCTCGAGAGGTGGCAGGAGGTCCCGCCACTTTGTGTCGGGGTGGGACGCGAGGGTGAGGAAGTGAAGGGTGTGGAGCATGAGCATGTACAGATGTTTCCTTGGCGCGGTCTGGAACTGAACCAGCTACAAATCGTGCAGCTGGCTCACAGTGAAAGGGCGGGGGAGCCGGTTGGGTCCACAGGGCAGGGATCCGATGAAAAGGTCCAGAGGGCCAGGGATAGAGGGTGGGAGGGGCGTGCCCTCGTGCAGGACCCGGTCGAGGTAGGCCCGAGCAGCGGGCAGTAAAGCGGCCTTCACCTCCAGAAGTACGCGTTGGGGAGTACGAGGTCTGGAGAGCCCCATGCGCTGAGCGAGCATCAGGGGATCCAGCCAGTATCCCCGGTCGTAGTCCAGGAGGTCTCCAACTCCAGTGACTTCTGCCAGGACCAACCGCTGGTGCACCGTGGGGGACTCCGCCACCTGCACACGGAGCTGGGGGCTGTGTAGCAGGGGCTCCGAGAGGAGATCCGCCCCCTCGGTGGCCGCCACGGACCTGGTCGCAGAGAACAGCTTCCAGGTCTGGAGGAGGTCTTGGTAGATGACCGGCAGCCCGGAGAGGTCTCGCGGAAGACCTCTCGGATGGAGATAAAGGAGCTGCCGGTCGTATCGGAGCCCTCAGAAGCAGCGCAGGAAGGCGTGCGCCAGGGCTCTCCACGCCGGACTACCCACACCATAAAGGAGCCTCTGCAGGGCCTGGAGGCAGAAGACATGGATCTGATGGAGGACCCCTGCAGAGACCCAGTGCAGTCCTGGCCAAAAGAACTCCAGAGTTGCTGTCCGGAGGTTGGCCAGGAAATCCAGGGCTGGGACCAGGGTGTTGAGCCAGTACCAGAGCATGGACAGGACTAATTGATTGAGCACTAGTGCCCTCCCTCAGAAGAAGAGGCACTGGAGTAGTCCTGTCCATTTCTGGAGCTGCTCCATCATCCTGCCCTCTAAGCTGTGCCAGTTCTCCGGCAGAGACGGATGCGTGGCAGAAAGGTAACGCCGAGATAGAGCAGTGGACCTGCGCTCCACCGGATGGCCTGAAGTGTGGGTGGGAAGGAGCTTGCCTGCCACTCGTCCCCAACCACCAGGCCAGAGCTCTTGACCCAGTTGACTCTGGCGGAGGGCGCTGCCAAGTAAATGGCCTGGCAAGCCTCCACCGCGCCAAGTTGCCCGGGTCCTGGATGACAAGAAGCACATCGTCAGCGTACACAGACAGGACCAGCCGCAGCTTGTCTCTTGGAGCACCAACCCCATCAGCCTCTGGCGGAGGAGACAGAGGAAGGGCTTGATCGCCAGAGCGTATAGTTGGTCCGAGAGGGGGCACCCCTGCCGTCCTCCCCGCCCGAAGCTGACCAGCTCAGTCAGGGTCCAGTTGAGTCTGACCAGACACTCCGCGGAAGCATACAGCACCTGGAAAACCTACAAACTGGGGTCCGAAGCCAAACGCTCGCAGAGTGCTCAGGAGATACCCATGGTCCACCCTGTCGAACGCCTTCTCCTGATCCAGGGACAGGAGGGTGAACGACAGACCACCCCTACACCCAAGCTCCACGAGGTCCCGGACCAGATACAGGTTATCGAAAATTGTGCGGCCCAGAACGGTGTAGGTCTGGTCTGGGTGGACCATGTCCGCCAGCACGGACCCTAGCCGCAGCGAGATGGCCTTCGCATAGCGACTTTCTAGTCCATGCTGAGGAGCGAGGCGGGATGCCAATTCCATAGGTCACAGAGGTCCCCTTTCTTCGGCAATAAGGCGAGCACGGCTCGCCTGCATGAAAGAGGAGGACCCGCTCTGCAAGGACTCGGCCCAGATGGTGACTAGGTCTGGGCCGAGGATGTCACAGAACACGCGGTAGAACTCCATGGTCAGCCCATCCATGCCCGGAGATTTATTGGTGGGCATGCGACAGAATGGCTTCTGAGAACTTGGCCAGTGAGAGGTAGCTCTAGCTGGTCCCGGTTGCCCACGCTGACCGTCGGGAGTCCATCCCAGAGCACTCTGCAAGCGGTGGGATCGGTCAGATCCGGGGAGAAAAGATTTGCGTAGAAGGCCCTTTCCCTCCCGCACATCTCCGCTGGATCCATGAAGGGGGTGCCATCCTCCGCCAGGAGGCAGGTGATGTGCTTCTTGGCCCCCATCTTTCTCCTGGGTGTAGAAGTGGGAGCTGCGATCCATCTCCCGAAGGAGGCGGATGCGGGAATCGAACAAAAGCACCCCGGGCCCAATGGTCTTCGATGGCCTGGAGCTCCTCCCGCTTCTCCCGGTACACTCCGCAGAGGGATGGATCCTCAGGGCTGGCAGCCAGACATCTCTCCAGCTCTAAGACCTCCCATTCCAACTGCTCTATCGCCACATCCCTCCATCGGCTGGTGCCCCAGGTGTAGTCATGGCAGAAGAGCCGGGCGCGCACCTTCCCCAGGTCCCACCACTGCCGTGCCAAGGGAAAGGCGCACCTCTGCCCTCGCCAGGCCAGCCAGAACTCCCGGAAGGATGCCACAAAACTCGCATCCTCCAACAAACTGTTATTGAAGTGCCAATAGGCCGACCCTGGCCTCTCCACACAGAGAGAGGCCATCACGGTGGCAAGATGATGATCTGAAAACAGGGCCAGCCAAATGCTGGAGGAGTGGGCCCGTGAGAGGTGGAAACGTAACATGTAGATGCGGTCCAACCGGGAGTGGCGCGACAGATGGGCCTCCACCCGGATGAAAGTGAATGTCGAGACGTTGTCCGGGTGGTGGTCGCGCCAGATGTGCACCAGGGAACGATGTTTGACAATCTCCTGGAGGACATCCGCAGCGGCCGGGCACTGCTCGGTCCCCGAGCGGTCCTGCTCCTCGAGGGTGGTGTTAAAGTCCCCGCCCAGGACCAGGCACTCATGAGGATCCAAGGAGCCGAGGAAGGCAGACGCCTGCTGATAGAAATGCAACCATTCTGGGCCCGATGTTGGGGCATAAACGTTGATGAGATTCACCACAAGCCCCTCCATGCGGACCCAGAGGTGCAGCAGGTGGCCCGGCACAGCCTCAGCGACCCCCAGCACCTCGGGCTGTAGGTCGGGAGAGAACAGGGTTGCCACTCCAGTTGTATGAACTGTGACGTGGCTAAAGTAGACCCTGTCCCCCCATTCAAGCCATCAGCTAGCTTCGGCGGCCAGATTCGTATGGGTCTCCTGCAGGAAAACCACAGAGTACCCCCCATCCCGAAGGAAGGAGAGCACCTGGCTCCTGCGGAGACCCATCCAACAGTCCCAAGTGTTCAATGTTGCGAAGATGAAAGGTGCCATGAGGAGGGCTGGAGGGGGATCCTTGCCGGCAGAGTCGCCCACAGCTGCCGTCGGGCCACGCAACAAACTGTGACCTACCCCGTAGGTGAGTAAGGAGTCACGGAAGAGGCGGACCCGCTGGTAGGCCATGGTGGCCTGCTTCCCGGTCCTTTTACCCTCTCTCATGAGGGCCCTCACGGCCCGGAGGATTTGATGAAAATCCCCTCATCGCTGGAGAGCGAGCCAAACCTTGTTGCGGGAGCCACGGACGTCTTCAAAGAACTCCCACAGCTCTTCTCTCAGCGTATGGGGGCGGTGGGGTCACTGGCCCCCGGCTATCCTCCGGAGGGGCCTCTGACACAGCCCCATGGCCCACCAAGACAGGCAGTCAAGGGGCAGACCCCTGACGAGGCACCTGATGGGCTGGTGCCACAAGGCGTGCCTCAAACCCCAGCTCAATAGGGGGTGGCAGAGGGAAGATAGCAGCCCCTGGTGGGTCGGGACAGGGAAATACAAAGGCCGCTCCCTGGGGGTCATTCTCTGGGATATGGAAGGAGTCAGCCCCAGGGCGGCAATGGCATCATGGGAGGTGGAGGGAATAAGGGCGGGGTTGGCATCAGGGGCAGGGCAGGACAGGGTCAGGAGCAGAATTGGGGAGGGGAACAGAGGCTGGATCTGAAGCCCCAGGAGTTAGGCCTCTGGAAGGTGGCCCCTCTCTGTTTGGCTTAGGAATCTGTGGGGTGGGAAGGGGACCCTCAGTGATGCCGGGCTCAGAGTCTGTGGCCGGTGTGGCAGCCATGGCAAAGGGAGATGGACAGTCTTCAGTGGAGTCCCGCCCGGGAAGGAGGCCGGTTACCCCTTACCTAAGAGGATACCCCATGGGAATCGGACACCGGCCGTTGCCTCAGTAGGCTCGGCGGCTGTCAGCGGGTGCCACCCGTGGTCTGGCAGATGGGAGAGGTGGGAGCAGAAGCAGCAGTTAGGGGATGGAGCATGGGAAATGGGGACAGAGTGAGGTTGCCTATATTGAGGCCCGCTGGTAGAGGTCGTCCTCCTCCAGGGTGACCGGGGAGATCACCTTCCCCCACCCCGGGGTGCACCCTGCCAGGACCCAAAGCGTGCTCGTTTCAGGGTTTGCTGGGGCCTCAACTGTGAAGGGGGCAGGAGGGGCTCCATCGGGGGCCTATGATGAGAGGACACCAGGAGGGCGGTGCTACCCTCCGATGCTGCCACATCTTCCCCAGCCGGCACCATTAAATGGGAGGTGCTAGAGGGCAAAGCGGAAGGCTTGGCATCGGTGCCCCCCTTCCTGGTCTTTCCACCAATGTGGAAGCCCCTGGAAGGAGCGGAGCGCGAGCCTTCCGCTTGCCCCGATTCCCCTGTACTAGGGTCCAGCCCTCCATGGCATCGTCAGGGGGCTGGTTAACAGGGGTCGGGTCAGGGAGCAAGGGTGATGGCTCGGGGAGGCCATGGTGAGGCAGCATGAGGGAGGGAGAATTCTCCCTGGGGCAGACCCTCTCCTATGCCCGGCGGTATCCCTGCCGCACCCTCCTCCACAGGCCCCACCAGATTGCAGAAAGTGGAGGTGGGGCTCACCCGCTCATCTGGGCATGCTCGGGACAGTACCCCTTGGGCCTGAGCGGGAGCAGTGGTGGACTGGGAAGAGGGAGGGGCAGCTCCAGGCACTGGGTGGCCTGGGGCGCTGGTGATGATGGGGCCGACATCCTGCTGGGGCTCGGGGATCCCGGATGCTCCTCTGTGCCAGGCCAAGGGGCAGTCCCTCCGGACATGTCCCATCGCCTGGCAGAGGTAGAACCGGGCCTCCCCAGTGGAATAATGCACCCAGTAGTGGGCTCCCAGGTAGGGGACCAGGAAGGACCCCTTGAGTGCCTCACCGTCACACGCCGCTGTTGAAGCTGCACTTGCCGGCGGAACGAGAGGACGGGATGGAGGGTGGGGTCTTTGCAGCCCAATGGGAGAGGACTGATAACAGAAATTGGTTGCCCCAGGGTAGAAAGGGCAGGCAGCAGGCGGCATTGGGCAGGAAGGAGGGATGGATGGAGGTCGGGACCAACCGGACACCCAGGTCTTCCAATGGCTCCAGGGGACGACCACGCCCTACCGCCAGGCCCTTCTCCACCGCCTCCTGAGTGGCGGTCTCCAAAGCTAGGAAGAAGATGACCTTTCCATACATTTTGAAGGCCGCCACGATGGCCATGGGCCCTACTACCGCCAACGCCCGCACATAGGTCTCCACGTGGGCGAGGCGGGCACCAGGAGGCAACGGACGCCGTGCTTCCTGATCAAGGTGGGAAAGGGGGCCCGGCCGCTATAGATAGTAGCGGAGGCAGTGGTTGGAGGAGACGTTGCGGTGGGCAGGGGGCCGCCGCCACCTGGGGAGACACCCGGGGGGCGGGGGGAGGGGCCCCCCCAGGGCTGGGGGTAGGAGCCGCGGGGAGGGACGCTGCGGCCGGGAGCGGGGCCGTGGCAGTGGGGCAGCCCCTGCCATGGAGGGCCGGTCTTTACCCTTCTTCTTTCCCTGACCTTTCCTGCCAGCTGGGGGGCTCCCCCTGAATCGGAAGGGGCGAGGCACGTGGCAGCAGTGGAGGTCTCCCCGGTACTTGCCGGTGCCCCAGCAGGGGCAGTGGCAGGTGGTTCAGCAGCAGCGGTTGAGGTACAGGCTAGGGAGGTGGACACAGGGGCAGGTGGAGGAGGGCAGGGTCCATTTGAGGCATCTCTCCGCTGTGTCCTCCGCGATCATGACCGCGGGGATGTGGACAAACAGCGAACTGTGGTAGGGAAGGGAGGCAACCACTCCTGCCCGCTAGGCTGCAGGCAGGGGAGGAGGGCACCAGAAGGGGAGGGCTAAATGGGCAGAGGGGACTATCAAGGACTTGGGGGAGTGTCCGTCACCGACTCGAGGTGGAAATCCGGCTCCTCTAGCTGCACTAGGGGATCGGGGGATACAACAACATTGGGGTGCAGTGAACAGGGCAAACTCAAACAGGAAGGGGTACAAGCGCTCAGGAGGGGCATGGGCGCACAAGGAGGGGCTAATCAGGGCTGGGGGACCACAGGGGTAGGGGAAACAGCCGGGCTGGAAGGGGGGCAGAGGAAACAAGGGGCTAGCTTCAGGGCTGGGGCGGGACAATTAGGGCTGCAGAGGGAAACAGGTGGGGCAGACAAACGAGCTGGGGCTGGGGCTGGGGAGGGGCAAAGGCAGTCCGGGGGAGGGGGTGCACGCCCATGAGCGCTTGCACTGAATGGCAATACAGGCTGGCTGCTGCTGCAGGCCCAAATGGTGGAAGGGCGCGGCAAGCCAGGCGCGGCTCGGTCCCAGCGGCAGGTGCTCGCGGCAGCTGGCAAACCGCCTGCGGGGGCAGCGGTGGTGGGGGGGGGGCGGAAGGGAGACACAAATGGCCAGGGGGGCAGGCTCCACACCACACCCCAGTGTCCCTACAAACACAGTCCAGACCCCCACCACAAGAGCACAGTTTGAAAAATACTCAGTCCTTAAGTGCCCCCTCCACGGTGGTCTTCAGAGTCTCTACGTGCTCCCCCAGCAGCAGGCGGTGCTCTCCCTCTCCTTCTCCTTCTCCTCCTCCTCGGGGCTCCAGCAGCTCCCCAGCAGCAAACACAACAGCTCCAGGTGGTGGTCTGGTGGCCAGGCAGGAGGGACCCTGCTCAGATGGTGGTGGTGGTGGTGTCCTCAGTAACAAGGGCTGGAGCTGGGGTCCCTCGCTCCCCTCCTCTGGGGAGCAGGCCAGCAGCCCCCAGGGGCTGTAGTTGGAGTAACAGCAGCAACCGAGGGGCAAGGGGGAATCTACTACCCAACCAGCAAGCAGATAGCAGAGAAAGGCAATGGGTGATGGTGTCTAGCCCAGCCAGGGGAGCAGCTGGAGTAGTAGCAGCAGCAGCAAGGGCCCAATGCCCAGCAGCAGCAGTCCCCTCCCTTCTTCCCTCCCTCTACAGCAGAGGAATTTTTTTTTTTTTTTTTTTTTACCCTTCTTCCCACCCCGACCTTTCCGACCGGCTGGGGGGGCTCCCTCCGAATCGGAAGGGGCGAAGGACGTGGCAGCAGCGGACGTCTCCCCGATACTCGCCGTTGCCGGTGCCCCAGCGGGGGCAGTGGCAGGTAAACCGGCAGCAGCGGTCGAGGTAGAGGCTTGGGGATTGGACACGGGGGTTTCGGGAGGAGGGGCGGGAACATCGAGGGTCTCCCGCGCGTCCCCGCCATAACGAGAGCGGAAGGGGACAAACAGCGAGGAGGGGAGGGAAAGGAGGCAACCACCCCTCCCGCTAGGCTGCAGGCAGGGAGGAGGGTGCCAAAAGGGAAGGCTAAAGGGGCGTGGGGAGCAAGCAAGGACCCAGGGGCGGGAGGGTGGCAGGCCACCGACCCAGAGGGAATTCGGCTCCTCTAGTTGCACTAGGGGACCAGGGGCTAACAACATCGGGGTGCAGTGAACAAGGGCAAACTAAAAAGGGGGAAGGGCACAATCCCATGGGAGGGGGCAAGGGCCCACGAGGGGAAGGGCCAATCAGGGCTGGGGGATCACAGGGCCGGGGGGAAAATCAAACTAGGAACAGGGCAGAGGGACCACGGGGCTAGCTGCAGGGCTGGGGCAGGACAGTCAGGGCCACAGAGGAAATGGGCGGGGCAGACAAATGTGGCAAAGGAGAGGGGGTCAGGCCAAGGGGGTGGGGGTGGGGGGTGCGCCCACGGGCACTTGTGCAAAAAGTCAATGCAGCTGGCTGCTGCTGCAGGCCCAAATGGTGGAGGTGGGCGTGGCAAGCCAGGTGAGCAGCTCAGTCCCAGAGGCAGGAGAATGAGGCAGATGGAAAAACGCCAGCGGGGGTGGTGGAGGGGGCAACGACGGTGGTGGGGGCGAAGGGGGACACAGATGGACCGGGGGCAGGCTCCACGCCACACCCCCAGTGTCCCAACAGACACAGTCCAAGCCCCCACCACAAGAGCACAGTCCGAAAAATACTCAGTCCTTAGGTGCCCCCTCCACGGTGGCCTTCAGAGTCTCTACGAGGTCCTCCAGCAGCAGCAGGCAGCACTCTCCTTCTCCTCGGGGCTCCAGCAGCTCCCCAGCAGCTAACACAGCAGCTCCAGCAGCTCCAGGTGGTGGTCTGGTGGCTAGGCAGGAGGGACCCTGCCCAGAAGATGGTGGTGGTGGCTTCCTCAGCAACAAGGCCTGGAGCTGGGGTCCCTCACTCCCCTCCTCTGGGGAGCAGGCCAGCAGCCCCCAGGGGCTGTAGTTGGAGTAACAGCAGCAACCGAGGGGCAAGGGGGAATCTACTACCCAACCAGCAAGCAGATAGCAGAGAAAGGCAATGGGTGATGGTGTCTAGCCCAGCCAGGGGAGCAGCTGGAGTAGTAGCAGCAGCAGCAAGGGCCCAATGCCCAGCAGCAGCAGTCCCCTCCCTTCTTCCCTCCCTCTACAGCAGAGGAATTTTTTTTTTTTTTTTTTTTTTTTTTGGAGGAGGGTGCCAAAAAGGGAAGGCTAAAGGGGCGTGGGGAGCACGCACGGACCCAGGGGGGAGGGTGGTAGGCCACCGACCCAGAGGAATTCGGCTCCTCTAGTTGCACTAGGGGACCAGGGGCTAACAACATTGGGGGTGCAGGGAACACGGGCAAACTCAAATGGGGAAGGGCACAAGCGCATGGGAGGGCATGGGCGCACGAGGGGAGGGGCCAATCAGGGCTGGGGGATCACAGGGCCGGGGGGAAAATCAAACTAGGAACAGGGCAGCGGGACCACGGGGCTAGCTGCAGGGCTGGGGCAGGACAGTCAGGGCCACAGAGGAAATGGGCGGGGCAGACAAATGTGGCAAAGGAGAGGGGGTCAGGCCAAGGGGGTGGGGGGGGGGGTGGGGGGTGCGCCCACAGGCACTTGTGCCAACAGTCACTGCCGCTGGCTGCTGCTGCAGGCCCAAATGGTGGAGGTGGGCGTAGCAAGCCAGGTGAGCAGCTCAGTCCCAGAGGCAGGAGAATGAGGCAGATGGAAAGACGCCAGCGGGGGTGGTGGAGGGGGCAACGACGGTGGTGGGGGCGAAGGGGGACACAGATGGACCGGGGGCAGGCTCCACGCCACACCCCCAGTGTCCCAACAGACACAGTCCAAGCCCCCACCACAAGAGCACAGTCCAAAAAATACTCAGTCCTTTGGTGCCCCCTCCACGGTGGCCTTCAGAGTCTCTACGAGGTCCTCCAGCAGCAGCAGGCAGCACTCTCCTTCTCCTCGGGGCTCCAGCAGCTCCCCAGCAGCTAACACAGCAGCTCCAGCAGCTCCAGGTGGTGGTCTGGTGGCTAGGCAGGAGGGACCCCGCCCAGAAGATGGTGGTGGTGGCTTCCTCAGCAACAAGGCCTGGAGCTGGGGTCCCTCACTCCCCTCCTCTGGGGAGCAGGCCAGCAGCCCCCAGGGGCTGTAGTTGGAGTAACAGCAGCAACCGAGGGGCAAGGGGGAATCTACTACCCAACCAGCAAGCAGATAGCAGAGAAAGGCAATGGGTGATGGTGTCTAGCCCAGCCAGGGGAGCAGCTGGAGTAGTAGCAGCAGCAGCAAGGGCCCAATGCCCAGCAGCAGCAGTCCCCTCCCTTCTTCCCTCCCTCTACAGCAGAGGAATAGAAGGGAGATACACTACTGGCCACTGAAGAAGCAGGTGTCTGTTCCCTGAGTGACCAGAGCAGGGGCTGCTCCAGGCTAATGAGAACACCTGACTCCAATTAACCTGCTAAGACTCAGGTGAGGCTGGTAAGCACCTGACTCTAATTAAAGCCCCTCTGATGCTATAAAAGGGCTCACTCCAGTCAGGCCAGAGGAGCAGAAGTGTGTGCAAGAAGCTGAGAGTGAGTAGGCACTGCTGGAGGACTGAGAAGTACAAGCGGTATCAGACATCAGGAGGAAGGTCCTGTGGTGAAGATAAAGAAGGTGTTGGGAGGAGGCCATGGGGAAGTAGCCCAGGGAGTTGTAGCTGTTGTGCAGCTGTTACAGGAGGCACTATAGACAGCTGCAATCCACAGGGCCCTGGGCTGGAACCCAGAGAAGAGAGCGGGCCTGGGTTCCCCCCCCCAAACCTCCCAACTCCTGATCCAACCCAGGAGGAATTGACCTGGACTGTGGCTTCTACCAGAGGGGAAGGTCTCTGAGGTGAGCAAACCTGCCAATAAGCACAGGACCCACCAAGGTAGAGGAGGAACTTTGTCACAACACCTTTAACATCATTATAATACAATAGATGTATATTTGCATCTGGAGAATTTGAAGAGGAAAAGAGTGTCTGATTACTAAATTTAGAATATCTAAATATTTAAAGACTGGTAACCATGTTAGTCTGGATTAGCAAAAACAACGAGGAGTATTTGTGGCACTTTAGAGACTAACAAATTTATTTGGGCATAAGCTTTTGTGGGCTAGAACCCAGTTCATCAGATGCATGGAGTGGAAAAATACTTGTTAACTGGCACCTCTACATGTTTTCCTTGCTTTGAAAACTGTTTTAAAACTGTGGAGCAGATTGGCTGGTACTCAGTGTAGTTCCATTGAGTTGAATGGATTTGCCCCAGCTGAGAAGCTGGCATGCTCTCTCGCGCTCTCTCTATTGCTTTTGGAACTTCATTAGAGTTGTTTATTAAACAACACATATTGAATTCCTTTGTCTTGCTTTTTAAAATATACCATGGTAGATATTTGTGACTGGGGAAGTACAGAAAGGATACAGAATAGCTATGTCTTATGGTGAGGATAGTCGCTGTCATGTGGAGAATTCAGAAGCCTCACAAATGATTAATTATGATAGCCCTTAAATCATTATGTACCCAAATCCTATGGATAATATAGCACTTCACACCTTTCTTGGGGGGCAGGTGGCATTGTGCAAGTTACAAGGCCTTAAGCTCCAGATAATAATTCTCCTTCGGCTCTCCAAATGATAATCTGTCTTTGAAAGAGCTGCTGGTCTGTATATTACTTGTCTCAACCATCTGGAAACAGAGGAACAAAAAGAAACGGAGTAGCAGATTGCAGAAAATGTCTTGCTGTAACGATTTGCACTGTTGTGGAATAACAACTGCACTTACATGACTCTAACACCTACATGAGGAAAGATAAATTGAGGATGGGATGTTGAAATCTTCTTTTTCTAAAGAGGACATTTTAACATAGGAAAATTTTCTTTTTGTTTAAAATTAGAAGGATCTTTCCAGGAAACTGCACTGGAGACATTTCTGATTGGTGTCACATAACAAAAATCTAGTTTGAGAAGTTCAAAAAAAAAAAAAAACCAGGGCAGATGCTTGATATACTAATTAACTTCCAGTTTGTACAAGAAAATGCAATAGCGAGGGAGGAGGAAGCTTGGCACAAAGATTGTGTTGCAACACTGTCAAGTAATAATTATCAAAGTTTGTTAGGAAGCAATTTCCTGAAGAAAAGTTTTACTAAACCACTTGCACATCTTTCTTGCTTCCTGACCTGAGCCCAAACGAGGTCACACAGAATTAAAGAGTTCAGAATTACAGATGTATCCCCATAATGTGTTACTGCAAGCAACCCAAAGACAGTAAAAGGCATGGTAAGCTTTTGTTTCCTTTGCTCTTGTAATACACAGCCTTTTGGTTAGGTGGCTTAAATCTTCTCACTTTATATTGGAGGATCTCTTGGTATGGATGACAAAGTGGCACAAATTTCTTGTGTGTGTGTGAGAGAGAGAGAGAGAGACTGTATAGCTCACCAGTCTCACCTAAATTTACTGGGGCAATAGATCTACTAGACCCAGCAACAGCATGCACCAGCAATGTCTCAGGCCCCTATGTGGGACATGCAACCAAAAAGGTACAAGAGAGAAAAATGAGGTTAATGAAAATCAATGAGAGGGATCTGAAAGAGAGCAAATGGCCAAACAAATATTAATATGTGAAAGTCTCATAGGAAGATACCAAATGCCTAATCCAAAGCCCACTGAAATCAATAGATTCCAAATGGGCTTTGGATCAGGCCCTGAGTGTAACATTGATCTACTGCACAGGTTTCGGGAATATGCTCGGCGAGTGCCCACATGGCTTTCCCCTTAGAGCATTAAGGATGAATACGCTTATTTTTCCATGCAGCAAGTGCCCACCTCCTTTCCCACATATATTTCCTCCTGCTCCCCTCTATCAAATGAGCTTTCTTCCATGACCCACTTTCCCATCCCCCTAACTACCACAACACAAGCATCCTGAGCAACTACAGCCTCAAGCTCCTCACCCATCTCCCACCCTTAGCCCTGGCTCCCCTCTCACTCATGCTGTCAGTTTCTTCCTGCTTCTGGCCAGTGCATCCTGCTGCCCCATGCTGGTCCAGGCCTGCAGGTGATAGGCTGAGGGAGAATTGTTGAGCTCTTGGAAGAGGCAGGTGGAATGGCTCAGAACTGACTCCTCTTGTGAGTTCTGACCTGCTCCACCTCCCAGTACTGAAAAAGGTACTAGGGTTAACTTCAAATCTGCTATGGATTTAGTACTTGGTCCAGATTTTGATCTCTGTTTCACTGGTATAAATCCAAAGCATTGAGATGAATGGAGTTACTCTGCAATTGCAGTGATGGAACTGATATTAGAACATGACCAGAGAATCGGACTCTATCCAGAGGTGGATCCGTTCAATCCCACTGATTTAATTTATTCCTTGAGATTACATAGTTTGGCATAATTCTATTTAATTATACCTTTGTGTTGAATTCACTGTGTGAGCCTATACACTGCATACTTGAGTATGAACATTTATTTGGTATGTTTGAGGCTCACGTGGCTAATTTTATTTTAAAGCGTGATCACTGTAATTGCTAGTCTATTTCAGGGTGTGATCACTCACTTCAGTCTCCTTATCTTTCTTTAAAGAATGAAAGAAGTCAAAAGTTAATGTAACTTTATGGCTGAGCATTGAAACACACAGAAATCAGGAAATTCAGATATTATTCCTACCCAGCCAGGTTGCTCATATTAAAGCAAACATGAACAACATATACAGTAATGCAAAAGACTTTACTACATATGAGCAATGGATCTGCAGTGGGAATTCTAATTTAGAATTTCTTATCTCTTGTGTGTGGGGAAAAATTTGCAATATGCAAGCACAGCCTATGCTCCAGGGGCTTTTGTGATCCTCTTTCTAATAGTGATATATCAGTATAATAGTATAATAGTGATATATCAGTAAACATTGCAGAAAGAGAAGATTTTTGCTATTCAGCTTTCTATTGGCAGATCCTCAGCTGGGGTAATAATGAAGCTATAACAACTTACACCAGCTCAGGATCTGCCCCCAATACAGTAAACTAAGTAATCAAACACATTTCCCAAGAAGCTGGAAAAAATGTTCACTATATCCTAGAACATCAAGGTTGGAAGAGACCTCAGGAGATCTAGTCCAACCCCCTGCTCAAAGCAGGACCAATCCCCAGACAGACTTTTGCCCTGGATCCCTAAACAGCCCCCTTGAGGATTGAACTCACAACCCTAGGTTTCAGCAGGCCAATGCTCAAACCACAGAGCTATCCCTCCCCCGCTTCTAACTACAGCTGGTGAAACTATGCACTTCAAATAATTCTACATATGAGTTTAGCCTTTTTTCTTCCCAACTTCTTCCTAATGTATGACCTATTCATAAATATTAGTTAGACAAACAACTTGCAGCCTATGGGTTGTTGGTGAACTTCTAATTTTGCCATTCATACTTTGTTACCTACAATAAGTAACATGGTAAAATTAGACCCTATTGAAATCAATGGCAAAACTTCCATTGACTTCAACAGGGCCAGGATTTCACTCCTGGTTTGTTTCCACTAACCAGAGAGCTCCTCTACACCAAAGTTGCATTGGTTTAACTGAAGGTGTTATTCAAAAAATAGTTAACCAGTGTAGAAGGCTATGCAGATGCTCTTCCTTCAGTTTAAAGCAAGCTTTGAGCACAAGGAGGTAACAGCACACCAGCTTTGGTCTTGCCAGGACATGAATTTCCTCAGCCTAGTCTACTTCTGCACACAATCTTTGGAGGGAACAGAGAAGTTGAGCTACAACAGCCTATGAAAGGAGCGTCACAGCAAACTGGGGCATTACAAACCATTGGGTACACACTCAGATTTCTGTGTATAAATACCATGCCAGGCGGGATGCAAGGCCTGGCAGCAGCCATGCAGAACTTACTTGCTACTCTGCACATTGTCGTGCTCTATTGAGTAAAGCAAGGTGACTAATTCCCGATTGCCCACCTTGAGGTTTGACTGTAGTGAAGACAGTCACATTTTGGTTTAGCTGATTAGGGACAGGGTCATGCTACACCAAAATAAACCGTTCAAATCAAAAGAAGTTTCCATGTAGGGATTTGCACCAGTTTAGCGAAACAAATGCAAACGTGGGTGTAGAAACTCCAAGATTTTTTTTTTTGAAAGGAGCATAACAAATTATTAATAATGTAATGTAAATCACTGGCCCTGGGGCAGCTGCCCCTTTTGCCCCCTGGTGATGGTGGCCTGGGGAGGGGGGGCAAAAGGGGCAATGACATTAAAGTGCTGCCATGGCAGTGCTTTAAGGAAGGTCCTTTGCTGTGGCAGCATGTTAATGTTGGCTAGGTACGAGCCAGTACTGGCTTCTTATCAGTATGCCATACTGGCCTACTTTCACCCTGACCATACCCCACTCACAGTGATTGTCCTTGGTCAGTGAGGACCCAGGGTTCAGAGGTACATCTGTGGGAGTTCACCTCCCACCTGGAGAAGAAGACACCTGGCTTGCTCTGCCATCTGAGCACTTGCTCTGGCCAGCTGCTTGGGCAGCCAGCAATACTGGCTGCCCATCAGACACCTTCCACCACTACCTACCTCTCTGCTATGGCCTCTTCAGGTCAGTCTCTCAATGATTTTTAGCTTTTTGCAGATTGGGGAGCCCCCCACAAGTGATTTCAGCTCTGAACATTTAAAATAACAAAGACTTCTAATAAAGCCTATTTAGCTCTTGCTTTGAATAGCAGGGAAGAACAGGTTAAACCAAACTGGGACACTTCAGGACACTCTACACTTTCTGACTAGGCAACTCAGCCCATTCTCTACCTGCCTACCTTTCCTAGGCCTCTGGCATTGGAGCCCCTGGCTTAATGATGTCCTTTCAGCTGAGGGCGAAGGCCTCATTTGGGCCAGGTTAAGCACAGTTCTGCTGCCTTTCTTCTTACAATAATGACAAAAACACTGATAACAGCATTTCACTACTCTTGCCTTCAGTGATTTGTAATCCGACACCAGCCAAAGTTGATCACTTAGAGCAGTGTGCTGCTCAATCTGCTGGATATCTAAGCAGAGTAGGCGTGTTCATGTAAATACAGTTTGCTCCTGAAGTCTATCCCCATCCCAGCTAGCTGTCAGGGGAGAATTCATTCAGACCCTGCTTACATCAACTAATTTCTAGCATGAATGTTTGTATAAATAACCATTCATCCTGAACTTTATAAAACATCCAAGTTTACAGACTTTATAAAACAGCTGGCAGTTGCCTGAATATGCCCAATTAATATTAAGATCCTATGGATACTAGTGGCTCATTTGCTCATATTCAACCCCACCCCCATTCCTCCCTCCAGCTCTGCTCACAACTCCTGTAAGAGAGACACAGGTATCCAGAGTAACTGCATCTTCTTTTTTTGTTTGTTTTTTTTAAAACATGGAACCTTTTATTCTCAATGAGATATCTGTACAGTCAAGTCACACATACTTTAAACTTCTGAAGAATGGAGTTAGAGCCCTAGAATTCAGTGACAAACAAACAGCGTGGGATGTTAGAACAGTTAAGTGTTTATGCTTCAAAAGTAGCCAGGAAGTTTGTGACTACTTCTTTCAGCTTGGCATCTGTTTGTTCAGAGATCTTCCCATCAGTCCTGATTTTGCTGGGTGTTATCCCTTGCCTTGTTCATGGAGGACAGGGAATAGAAATGGATTTTAAGGTGGAAGGGACCATTTTGACCACCATAACATGGCCCAGTGAGAGAAACTCACCCAGTGAGGCCTAGACCCTTTGCTAGAACAGTGATTCTCAATCATTTTGGGCACAGGACTCATTTGTAAATGTTTATAGCCTGTTGTGACCTAGTAAATAGTCTGGGGGTGGAAGGCCCTGGGGTGGTTTCAGTTAGGTCCTGCATCCCAGGAGGGTTGGGCTCTGCCTGGCATGCACCCCATAGCAGCAGCTCCTGTGCTGCAGGGCTGGCTGGGCTTGGCTTTCTGCTCTGGGCGTTGCAACCTGTCTGAGCGGAGTTCTGACCTAGCTCATGGGCTCGCAGTGCCACTCCTGCAGGTTTGGCCTACCCAGACTCCCATCATCCTGATGGCTGGGCCAAGCCTGAGTGGTGCTGGGACCATAGGTGCTGACTCAGAGAGTGGGCCAGGGCTGGAGCACCCATGGAAAAAAATAGTGCGTGCTCAGCACCCACTGGCGGGCCCTGCCAGTCAACTCCTCCCCTTCCCCCCAGCACCTCCTTCCTGCCGCCAATCAGCTGTTCAGCAGTGGGCAGGAGGTGCTGGGGGGAGAGGGTGGCACAGGGGCAGGAAGAGATGGAGGGAGGGAAGGGTGTGCTTGGGGGCAGGGCCGGCTCCAGATCCCAGCGTGCCAAGCGTGCGCTTGGGGCGGCATTTTACCGGCAGGGTGGCAGGTGGCTCCGGCGGACCTTCCGCAGTCATGCCTGCGGAAGCACCCCCGGAGCCGCGGGACCAGAGCGCCCTCCGCAGCGACGTCTTCAAGAGGTCCCCCGGAGCCGCGGGAACGGCGACCAGGAGCGTGACCCCTGCAGCGTGCTGCCCTGCTGGGGGTGGCCGGATTCCTAGAGCTGCCCCTGCTTGGGGGAGGGGGCAAAAGGTGGCAAGAAATAGGGTGATCAGACAGCAAGTGTGAAAAATCAGGACTGGGGGTGGGGGGTAATAAGTGCCTATATTTAAAAAAAAAGACCCAAAAATTGGGACTGTCCCTATAAAATTGGGACATCTGGTCATCCTAGCCGGAAGAGGCAGGGTGAGCGTGTAGCTGGGGCAGGAGGAGGCAGGGTGGGGGTGGGTCCTTGGGGGAAGTGGTGGTAGAGCGGGGGTTGAGCAGCACCAGGGAAATCAGCAAGTCGGTGCCTGTGGCTGGGACCCCAGAGGTTGCAATGCCTGGAGCAGGGAGGAGAGCCCAGCGGGCCCCGGGGGACCGGAGCCGTCAGGGGACCCTTTGAAACACCCTGCATGGCAGGAGCCCAGCCCGAGACACACCCCATCCCTGACCGCCCATGGGCTGCGTTGCAGCAGCTGGTGGCTCGCGCCCCCCAGGTGCCCAACTGCGCGGGAGGCTGCGCGGACCGGACGCCCGTTGCGCGCATCGCCCTTTTAAGAGGCGGGCCGGGTCGCCACGTGCGGCGTGTGAGTGACGGCGCGACATAAACAGCAGCAGCCGGGAGCCGCGTTTGACCGATAATAACCTCCCGCGCGGCGCTGCCGGGCAGCGATCGAAGGAGCGGCGGGTTCGCGCCCCTGGTCTTGCAGCAGCTCCCGGGCGGCCGCGCAGCTCACTGCACTGCTGCGCGCACGGGGCCGGGGCTCCGCGCAGCGGGGAGACCGCAGTGGCAGCCAGGTAGGGCTCGGCTGGCTGGCGCTTGCTGTCCGGGGTTGGGGGCTCGGTTTGCAGCGGGGCTGTGTGGGAGGTGCTCGGGGCTGGGCTGTGTCTGGAGCGGCGCTTCTAGTGAGCTTTGTTTGCAGGGTCGCTTCTCTCTGTTCCCCTGGGGCAGCCCCCCAGTCTCTCCCCTCGTCACCCGCGCGGGACGCTCCTTTGCGGCTTGCCCCCCCCCCTTCCCTGCTTCTCCCCTCACCTGCATGTTAAAGGTATTTGTTCACTTCCAGTCACTGACACAAGATGCCCCGGTGTTGCATTTCTTCTACTCGAGCAATAGCTAACCAGGGCCAGTCCGGCTGGGGCAGGGGGACACCTCTTTGCCCAAGAACTGCTTTGCTTCCCCCCCCCTTCTCCCCCGGTGACCAGACAGCAAGTGTGAAAAGTCAGGATGGGATGGGGGGTAATAGGAGCCTATATAGGAAAAAGACCCCAAAATCGGGACTGTCTGTCCCTATAAAATCGGGACATCTGGTCACCCTCCCCCCCCTTTCCGCTTTCTCAGAAGGAGCCTCAAGCCGGGGCTGCTGAGGCAGGAAGGGAGGGAGCCCAAACAGACAGACTAGCTAGAATTGACCGAGAGTAACCCCAGGCGTGTGAGCGCTGGTTCCTTAGAAAAATAACAATTGAAGACATCATCCTGGCCAAGCTGTTTTTGCACACACTGCCGGTGCCTGGCTTGGGGACTGGGCATTCGCTTCCAGGAGAAAAATGATTCTTGCAGGAGAGACTCCAGCTCCAAGGAATGTTGTTTGCAAGAAAAAAAATTGAAGGGATCCAGCGAAAGAGAGGGGAAAATGGAAAAATAGCTGCTGATCAACTCAAGGCTACCTTGTGAATTTCATGGTTTCCTGTTCCATTTCCAGTGACTTAGGAGCCCTGCCTGGGAGCATGTTTGTGCAGAATAGAAAGAAGTGTTTGGGACTAGGGGAGTGCTTTTTATTTTTCTGAACAGCATAGTTCACTTTATTTGGGGTTCTTGTGGGGTACATATTTCATGCTCCCTGCATTTATTCCTCCATTGTGCGATGTGAAAGCCTAATGGGTCAGAATCTGATCTCAGCTACAGCAGTGTCAATCCATTAAAGTCAGTGGAATTACTCCAGATGCCTACAAGATCAAAATCTGTCCCGGGACTTCTTTATGAGTGACAGCAACTTTAAGGGAGTGTTACATCCTTTTGTTTCTACGTTATAGCTGATTACCCTAAATTGGTACACTCTAACCTATTATCAGCCTATTATAAACAGTGATGTTTGATTTCTATTTTTTTTAAAAGTATCAAAATAAAGCAATGAGATTCAAGTTGCAACTTGAAAACCGCTGAGATTTTTCACCAAAAATTCCTTTTCGTTCTAGCACAGATAACACATTAAAAATTCAAATGAACATTTCCCAATTCTTGTTTTTGATGATAAAAACATAAATAAAAATAAAGACACAAAATATAGTTTTAACCTAAATACAATCTTTTTTAACCTCAGGGAAACATTTAGGGCAGATTCTCCGGTGGGGTGAATTAGGTAAGCCAGTGTGCTCAAATGTTTGGTTGAATTGGTGCCTAAATGGAAACCGAGCTTTCTTGAAAATCTGGCCACGTTAATAAATTAAAATACTAAAACTCAAACAGTGGATCCTATGTATAATCAAACATTATTCACAGTAGAAAACAAATGTGCTTTAATTTTCATGATGTTTCATTAAAAACTGGTGTGATAAAGGTCCTTATGCAGTGCTTTATAACGCCAAAGGAAGCATTGTTAAAGCACAACCAAAATCAAGCTCATAGTGAGGTTTAATAGGGATTATGTGCCTTGTGCCTAGCTCTTACTGCACATTTTGCGTCTTTTAAGAAATCTAAATGGAAGTATATGGTGAGACATCCCGGAAACAAATGGATCATTGTGAGCTTCTGTGGTGCCCTTGCAGACTGTTATGCTAAATACATAATATCAGGGACTCTTGGTGTACTATATTCATGACATAACATGACAGATGTAACTGCACTTTCTGAGCCACTACAATCCATTGTCAATGGGAGCCTGAACGTATGCAAAAATAATGCTGTGCAATCTGTGCCTTGTATTGCACCTGCCTATTAACAGCCAGACTCTGATACCTTTAGTCACACTGAGTAGCACCTTACTCCACAAATAGCCCAACTTCAGTGGGGCTCCATGGGAAATAAATTTCTACTCAGCTGTGTTTGAGTCATGCAGTAAAGTGCTATGCATAGCTGCAATGGGTAGCTAACCACTGGAACAGATTAAGAAGGGGATAATATCGCTTGGAGTCTTCAAACTGAGATAGTATGTCTTTTTAAAAGAGCTGCTCAGTTTTAACCAGATATTACTAGGTTAGATGCAGGAATTGCTGGGTGAAATTCTCTGGCCTACGTTATGCAGGCCAGGTTAGATTATTGCAGTGAGGCCTTACAATCTCTGAGTCAGTGTTAGTAAGCTGCCCCCAAATAGTCACACTTAAATTCTCCTTAAAAAAACAAACTCCATAAAAAAAAAAAAATTCAAATCCACTCTTCTCCATTATGTTGGTGTTCTAAGTGTGAAATAAGCATCCCGAAATGCAGTTGACTCTCGACTTTTTTGCATTTGCAAAAGTTGTGATGGCCTAATATACATATTATAAAGTTCCCAAATATGGCTCAATATTAAATAATGCAAACAAATATTAAAAAAAAGTACAGAATGACCTCTTCACCACAGACCCTAATTGTGCCATCTATTCGATAATAAGGTGTTTTTGGAAAAATCTGTAAATACCTATGTACAGCATAGACAGGAGAGGGTTTTATAGGATTAAATTCTAAACAGTAATGGTGCCAATCACTGGCTGAATACTGTGGGCCTAATTCTCATTCACATTAGGTTCTTTAGTATAAATTTCAACCCAGCCTTGTATGTTTTAGAAGTTGTTTCAACTCTCCAATATTTCCATCATATTTAAATTTCAGCCTGCTTATTCCAGCCTGCTCCTCTGAACAAAGAAACAAGCAAATGCGACATTCACAATGTCTTTAAAAAAAATCAGACCTAAGGGCCAATCCTGCAGTCTTTACTCAGGCAACATTCCCATTGACTTTCTTGCAGCAGGGTTTATGGAGTTTTTGTAATGAAGTTTTGTTCTCATTTACTGCAAGGTGAATCAGAAGTAACCTCACTGACCTCAGGGTAGAATCTAACCCGGAGTATGAGAGTGCAGAGTTCAGTCATAAATTAATCAAATAAGATGTGATTTCAAAGGAAAGTCTTCTCTAGGCTACATATAGGGTGCAATGCCATTGATGGAGAGTTCCCAGGTGTGCGAATGGTGGCAGAATTTGGCCCACAAAAGCATGGAAATACAGAGTTTTGCCTATAGGTCTATCCTTTTAACCCATCCTACCATGTCTGAGTATTACATCGCTTATAGGCTTTGGGCAGTGGGGAACATCGTTTACCACATGAGCTGCACTGCCTAGACCAGTGGTCTCCAAACTTTTTTGATCGTGCACCCCTATCAGTAAAAAATTTTTGAGCATGCACCTCCAATATATGTATATTTATTTATGTATAAATTATATAATGTACTAATATATTATGTACATTATAAAACATACACAAAAATAGAAATTAAAAAAGATGAGATAAAGATGAAATAATTTAAAAAAAATATTGTTTGTTTTATTAACGGTACAAAAAACCTTTTTGCTCTCACAAAAATATTAATATTTTTAGTGAGAGCAATGTGATTGAATATGCTTCATTATTTCTGAAAATCTTGGTTTAACGCTTTGATACAGCAATTCGAAAGTCTGGGTTAGGTTTAGGGTTCGGGAGGGCACTCAGGGTGGGGGTGCGGGGTCTGAGAGGGAGTTGGGGTGCTCAGGGTGGGGTCAGGGAGGGAGTTAGGGTGTGGGAGGGCGCTCAGGGCTGGGGCAGGCAGGAGGGGCAGCTCCTGTTTGGTGCAGTGGGTGTGCAGGTGGCTCTGCACAGCACGGCACCGCCCCCATGGCTGCGATTCTGGGAGCCACCTCCTCTCCCCCCCATGCCAGGCAGGACCACTGGGAATGCAGGGACGTTAGGGGCTGCAGGGCCCTGGGCTAAGGGGGCCCCAGGGCCCTGGCCTGCAGCTCTGAAGCCCCTTTCGGAATGTGGCCCTGCGAGCACGGGCCGGAGGACTCAGGAGGAGCAGGGGCAGCTGCGCAGCCAGTGGCCAGAGAGAGGTTCCGCTTTCCCCATCAACGCCCCCCTTCTCTCCCGCCGGCTTTGAAGAGGAAAGCGCTGCTTCTGTCCCGCCCCTGGCTGCACGGCTGCCCCTGCTCCTCCACGGGCCGGAGGACTCAGGGCTGGATTCTGAAAGGGCTTTAGATCTGCAAGCCGGGGCCCCCCGAGCCCAGGGCCCTGCAGCCCCGAAAGCCCCTGTTTTCCAGGTGGCCCTGCCTGCCTGGGGGGGGAGGGGGACATCTTCCCCACTTGCTTGCTCCCTCCCTCCTCTGGCTGCCCCCCCTTTTTTTCCTCTGGCGACGCTCCTCCCGCCATGCCCCCCAATGGATTGTCCTGCGCACCCCCTGGGGTGCACGCACCCCACTTTGGATACCACTGGCCTAGATACTAAGTTACCTAGAACTGATATGGGAACTCATGGTTGGAATTTCACCCCCAAATGAGGAGTTAGGCACAAAGGGCATGATTGTGATCAAACTCCATTGAAGTCCATGGTGGTGTTTTTGATTTACCTTGGTGTAAGTGAGAGCAGAATCAGTCCTAATCTTTTAATTTAACTCCAGATTTCCTTACTTTCCATGGTGATGTGGGGGGAGCAAATTTTCTCTTGGTGTAAACTGACAGAGCTTCATCGACTTCAGCAGAGCTCTTCTAGCTTATATCAGCTGAGAATTTGACTGTGGAACTTAAATATTATTTTAATCTATTTTTGTGTGTACATACCCGGCGTATGCAGTTGCGGAGTATGTTAAGAATATACATTAGCTATGTATCATTGATCCTGCAAAAGAGAGAGGGATACTTTAAAAATACATTCCAGACTTTAGCCATACTTCTGAACTTTAGAAGACTTTTCTCTGTCACACAG